>NC_049215.1:34577660-34650160 GCF_013347855.1 Anguilla anguilla | reverse complement strand
TGTAAAGGTATCTGCTAAGCACGTACCTGATAATACAAAGCCGCTTCATACAGGTTACACTTATACAGATAATGATCTTTAGAGTGCCTTAATGGAGAATTTTTTTTTTTTTTTGTGGCAATTTTTCTCTTTCATTTCAGCCAGTGTGTGATTACAGAGATTTGTTTGTGTGGGAAGAGTAGACGTTGACGGCTCTTTAACCCACTTTTAACGGGGTTGCGGGTTCGAGTCCTGCGATGCTGGGTCTGTGCTGCAGGTCAGCAGGGCTGTGCTGAGAGCTGGTACAGGACAGCGCTGCTCTCAAACAGGGGAGGGGAAACCCCCCCCCCCCCCCCGTGTTCCTTACATCTGAGGAGGGCTGGGAAAGAGAGATGAGGAAAAAAAACTGTGTGAAACTCACCTTGCTCCTGCCCCCCTCCCCTCAGCTGCCCCCCCCCCCCACCTTTCGTCACTCAGAAACCCCTCCCCTCCCCAGCTGACTGATTCTCATTTAAATGACTGCTGGGACTGGGCTCATGTCCCATCCTGAGTGAAGCTTCACTGCCTCCCTCTCGCTCTCTCGCTCGACACGCCGGAGAGGGTCGGTAAAAAGAGAGCTCACCTGTCACTGGCACGTCTGGGGGGGGGGAAAGGGGGGGGGAGGCAAACCAAACCAAACCTGGACTTTGGAAGAAAAATGTCACACCTGAAAAAAGAAAAGAGAATCAGCTGCTTTGGCCCGTGCGTGAGGCGTTTCCCTGGAAACCGCAGGAACAGACAGCGGAAAATGCCGGCTGATTTGTGGCTGGCTGAACCCGAGGCTCGGAGGCTCAGTTAATCATTAGGGCAGACGGGGTACACAAAAACCCGGCAAACAGTAAACACCTCGGCTGGAGGCTCCACGGGAGGAGTTTGGGCCGAGCTCTGCGACCTTTTTGTGCGGGACGTGGGACGCTGTCCTGTTTTTTTTTTTGGTTTTTTTTTGGGAGATGTTTGTCCTCTTCTGTCCTGGAGTTCATCTGTAGGCTGGGACACACGCTGCTGAGGGAACCCCCACTATCCCCCCACCCCACCTGGAAATCAGGGTCTCGCTGGAGAGGTGTGTGAGCGCGCCGTTGGAGATGAGTTTCGGGGTGAGTTTCGGCACGTTTCCGGGACGGTCGGGGTTTCGGTGAATGGACCGGCGCCAGAGGGACCCCTGATGTCCGCGCTGCTGGTGGCCGGGCTGCTCCTCCTCCTCCCTGGGCTCAGCTGGGGCTCGGCATCGCCATGGAGACCCTGCACAGGTGCGCTGCCCTGCTCTCGCTAACAGCTCTCACCTGCACACAGGTGTACGGCACTGCACACCTGTCACTCACAGATATACAGCACTGCACACCTGTCACTCACAGATATACAGCACTGCACACCGGTCATTCACAGATATACAGCACTGCACACCTGTCACTCACAGATATACAGCACTGCACACCTGTCACTCACAGATATACAGCACTGCACACCGGTCATTCACAGATATACAGCACTGCACACCTGTCACTCACAGATATACAGCACTGCACACCTGTCACTCACAGATATACAGCACTGCACACCTGTCACTCACAGATATACAGCACTGCACACCTGTCACTCACAGATATACAGCACTGCACACCTATGACTGATATACAGCACTGCACACCTGTCACTCACAGATATACAGCACTGCACACCTGTCACTCACAGATGTACGGCACTGCACACCTGTCACTCACAGATATACAGCACTGCACACCTGTGACTCAGACAGTGCATCAGGTATCTTTCACTCATAGATGCCGTGCGTACAGTATCTTTGACTCCTGAGATATATACAGCACAGATACACAGAACTCTGCATCTCTGACTGACAGATGTGCAGAACTGCACTCATAATTCACCGGGAGACTTACAGCACTGCCTCTCTAATCCACAAGTACACAGCACTTAGATTCAGTTGTCGCCAAATACAGAGCGCTGTGTGTTATTCACTTGCTCATAAATGTACACAGCTTGGCATCTTTAACCCTTTCACTCTCTGGATATCTGCTCCATGTAGGACTACAGCAGTATAAGAGCTCACCATCAGGTCTGGGATCAGATATGGCTGTAGGCATTCTTGGACTTAATGTCGTACCATTGACAAATATTAAATAATCTCTAAACATAACACTTTCCTGAGGAGGGGCAATGTATTGGTTGTTACTGGCTGCTTTAATTGTATTTATTCTTCTGTCAAATTAAGAGGAAGAAGCTTTTATGATTTGTTCTTGTACACCAGCCGTGATGCACCTGGCCATGCACCAGAGCGAAATCGTTCACTCTCAGAAAATGGCTTTTATTTTAGTATGGAGGATGTGGGTGTAAATTACAGGAGCTGTCCAGGACAGATGTGTTATACGTTTCCATTTTTTTAACGACTTCAGTGTGAATTAAAGTAGGGAAACCTGCCAAAAAAAAAAAAAAAAAGTTAGATACTAGCGTGACTTACTTTGAGATAAAAGGTGCCCCTCCAAAAACAAGCTGGAGTTTAATCAGCTCAATGTTGCTTCAGTAGCAAATGCACCAATGAAAATGAAAAAAACCACAGACTTAATACACAGACTCGAGCTCATGCAGGTGCAACATGAAGCAAAAAAAAAAAAAAAACGGGGAAGAAAAAAGGAGTATTTTTGTATTTTTGTAGCGAGTCGCGGCCTGCGCTTTTCATGTAAAGTGCAAAAGAGAGACGGCCTCAGCTCGCGAGTCAAGTCTGCGATGATTACAGGCCGCGCGCTAAAAATTGCCGGGAGACGCAATGAAAGGTTTCACCGCTGACCTAATAGAGCTGAACCTGAGAGGCGTTGCGTTTTCGCAAAAAAATGCCTTTTGAAAAAAAGCCCGGCCCTGTTTTTAACTGCGCGTCTCTGTCACGGCAACCGGCATTTTCAAACCCGGCAATCCCTGACATCATGGGGATTATTAAGGGATGGATTGTGTGTAGACTGCAGGCTAAGTCACGCTACGCAGTGGTGAAAATTAAAGGATCGCCAGTTCTGTTTTTTTTTGCCTCTAGACTGTCACTGAGGCCTTCTGGCCAATCAGAAGTCCCGACCTGATTTGTCTTTCTGTCGGGTTCAAGAGGAAGATCATCGGTTATCGCATAGACAGGGACTAGCGGCTCCTGTGTGTCAGAGGCTGCGGATGTACGGGAGAACAGAATTTGATTTAGTGAACTTAATTCTGCCATGTTTTACATGCGTTTCAGTCATTGCACAAAATTATGGGCTCAGCAAACATTCACATTTGTTCATTTCAAGAAAGAGTTATTATACGCATTGGCATTGTGATTTGACTCTGGTACAGTACATACCAATACATTTATAAATTAATAAAATACAAATAATAGATTTCCAAGCCTTATTTAGGAAAAAATTATTTTAACTTTTTTTAGTGCCCCTTTAACCTGAAAAGTCATAAATGAGTGAATCAAGTAGTGGCCCTTTGAGGTGCACTATTGGATCGAGGTTTGTCTCAGTACTTATAAAGGGCATGATTAAAACACAAGCACACGCATGCACACACATACACACTCACACACTCACACACACACACATGCATACATGCATACACACATGCACACACACACACACACATTCCATTTCTATGTGGGTTATATTCCATAGGTTAAGAATATTTCTGCATCTACTCTTAAGTGTCTTTTTGAGAAAAGACACTTAAGAGTAAAGTTTAGGTTATTTTCCATTGCACCATATCGCTGCTGACATATTTTGACAAGAATGTAACTGCTTTTAAATAAACTGTTCTGCTTTGTTGACCCCTTTCCACCTTTGAAACTCAATCCTTATGGACTTTTAAGTACTTTACCTCACCCACAACATCCCTCTTGAATTTTTCTAGAGCAAAAGAAAAATAAACAATATAAAATTGCAGCCAGTCATTCCAATGCGACCTCTCAATAATACACAGTCATGCATGTCTGAAAATAAAGCAAAACAAAAATTAATCCAAAAGGATCTTCCCAACAAAATTAATGTAAGATAAATGTTGCATAAAAACACAATAAGGGGTGCATTCAGTTTAACCCTTGTGAACAGGGGTCCATTCGTCTTCATTAATTGCACTTAACTCTTGGTGACGTGTGATTAGAAAATGCAGTACTTGCTTAAATGCACTTCTGTAAATTAAGAACAAGTCATCAGCGCAGTATACTGATTTAATTTGGTTTTTTTTCAGATATTAGGGCATTTTATTGGCTTGAAGACATGTTTGCATTGAATTTAAATGTACATTTTCTTTATATGAGCATACATCTTTTACAGGCAACAGATCATCTTCTCATTTATCTGATTTTTTTAAATATCACTCTTTATTTTTCTCTCTTTCCCCCTTCTTTGGTTATTATGGGTTTTGGCATTTGAAACTGCCTGTGGCTAAAACACTGCCGCATCTGAACATTGTATAACACAATGCATCATGTTTATCTGTGTCTGTCCCTGTAAAATAAACAAATGTTCAATAACTATTGTAATACAAACTGGGAATATACTCCATTTACATTTATCGTTGCAGAAGTTAGGTCATAATAAATCATTTTGACAGAATCCAGAACTCAAAAAAAATTTCAGTCAATTTAAGAGCAGGCCTTTCAAATTCTGCAGCCTGACAAGAGTTTATTCAGTTTATTTTGTTTATCAGACCTTTACTAAGATAGATGAGATTTTTTGTGAAATTATTTTTAATCTAAGATATCCGTTTATGTGACATTTGCCACCTAGAACCATAACCAACTCACCCTTTGATTGGGTAACACACCTGTCAAACTGCACCCCCCCCCCCCCTCCCACCCCCCCATTTCAAAACAGATCAGTTTTCAAAAGCAGGTGCTGAAGAGCATGGGGCCGTCTGCTTTATTTACCCATAATGCACTCCTTTCAGGTTCATACGCCCATTATTAAAGCGCATTCATCTGAAGCAGAGATCAAAATGTGATAGCCGTGGAAATATGAATTCATAACACAATATTCATAAATAAACGGGCGCATATCATGCTACAGAGAGCCTCGAGGCCAGGCACACACACCTCTGCTTCTGTGTGTCAGCTGGGAGGTTTTACAAACATAAAACATTGATCTGCAATGAGGACGACCACATCCCAGCACCCGATTCTCTGATTTAAATCTCCACAAAAACATTTTCCCCTGCTTCCCTTTAACTCAGTCTGTTTTAAATAGCTGCTGATTTGCATTTTTAGATGGGTTACTGAGACAAGCTATTAAATAGCAGCAATATAGATAGGCGATCTGTGGTAGAGAGCACTTCCAACTTTATGTCCAGGTGTTCAGTGTAACGTTTCCCCCTTCAGCATTACATAATAAAAGTCTTGTAGGAAGTGAATATTTTCTGCATTGCTAATGAGCCTATGTTGTGTCCTCACTGGGCTCTCACGCTCCACTCTTGCAGATCTGTTGCCGCTCGACTTCCTGTCCCTGGTTCTTCCCAAGGGCGGGGAGGCCCTGATGGGGGTGCGCATGGTTCAGGACGGGGGGGCCCGGGGGCTGCGTTTCACCGGGCCCCCCCGCGCGCTCAGCTTCCCCGCCTCTCAGCTCTTCATCAACTGCGAGCTCTTCCCTCAGGAGTTCTCCATCGTGGTCACGCTGAAAGTGGCCCGTGTGGCCCCTAAGGTGAGACAGAAGGCACGGAGGACAGGCCTCAGACAAGTCAACTGCGACCGATGTGATTATGACATCACACAGAGAACACCTGCGGAGCACACACCCCGGGGGGATACCCCAGATCTCACTTATTGTCACGATTATGACATCACACAGAGAGCCCCTGCGGAACACACCATGGGGAATAGCCCAGAGCACAATTAACAGTCGCCGTTATGACATCACACAGAGAACACCTGCGGAACACACGGTGGGGAATAATCCAGAGCCTGCATTATGACCTCACACGCGGAACACCACATAAAGGCCACATAATTCCACAAGAGAGCTGAAACAGGTGTGAGGATTTATCCTCGCTGTTGGCGGCTGGAAGCTTGCACATCTGGCTTGTTATTTGGTGGAACTACTGCAGCAGTAACCTGAGAAAACCTGCCTGATCACTCTTTCAAACAAACCTTATCTCCCCCTCCTCTCTCTCTCTCTCTCCCTCTCTCTCTCTCTCTCTCTCTCTCTCTCAGAAGAGCGAGTACATCTTTTCTCTGGTGGAGGAGGACACAGAGCGGATGCTCATGGGCCTGCGCTTCTCTCAGGACCGGCTCCACTTCCTGTTCCTGGGCCCGGGAGGGTGGGAGCGGCTGGCCTTCCGGTCCGTGCGGCTCGCCGACGGCCGCTGGCACACCCTGGTGCTGGCGGTGAGCGGGCCGTACGCCACCCTCACCGTGGACTGCGGGATGCCCCTGGACCTGTGAGTCTCTACAGCGGGGGGTCAAAGGGGACAGGGGTCTGCACCCAAAAACTCAGCCTCCCGTCTCTGATCCACCAGCACCAGCCATTGTATTAGTAACTAATCGACCAACACCAGCCATTGTATTAGTAACTAATCTACCAACACCAGCCATTGTATTAGTAACTAGTCCACCAACACCAGCCATTGTATTAGTAACTAGTCCACCCACACCAGCCATTGTATTAGTAACTAGTCCACCAACACCAGCCATTGTATTAGTAACTAGTCCACCCACACCAGCCATTGTATTAGTAACTAGTCCACCAACACCAGCCATTGTATTAGTAACTAGTCCACCCACACCAGCCATTGTATTAGTAACTAATCCACCAACACCAGCCATTGTATTAGTAACTAGTCCACCAACACCAGCCATTGTATTAGTAACTAATTCACCAACACCAGCCATTGTATTAGTAACTAATCCACCAACACCAGCCATTGTATTAGTAACTAATCCACCAACACCAGCCATTGTATTAGTAACTAGTCCACCCACACCAGCCATTGTATTAGTAACTAGTCCACTGACACCAGCCAATGGTTCAGTCAGCTTTAGTAACTGGACATCCAGACATTTGCCAGTCTCACGAAGCGTGTTCACATAAATATATGAAATTGCACATAGTAGTAATGTTGTCCTGTGAAGCAGTCAAAGGTGGCTGAATGTACACAGATGTCATAGGGCAGGAACACTGTGTTTAAATGCGTGACTGAAATGGTGGCGTTTTGTCTGAAATGCAGGGCGAACGGGAAGCCATTCCCCTCCGCGTTCAGCACCAAGGGCTCCAGGTTCTACGTGGGCAGCCGGAAGCGTTGGAAAGGCCTGTTCTCCGTAAGACGCCATTCATTTCGAACCAGCAGTGGCAGCTCCTGCTAATGTTGAAGCCCGGTGAAATATTGCACGTTTCTAACACTAGCTCCAGAAGCTAGCTCATGTTTCAAAGGTGGCTTATTCTCTGTCTGAACCGTAGACTGTATAGCTCTGAACAAACAAACCGCGCGAGACTGAGTTAGACGTTTTCGGAGACGCAGAGAGGATCTCCCCACCGACGAGCCGCTCTCTGTTGCAGGGGCTGATGCAGCAGCTGGTTCTGTTGCCCGGGTCCGACGCTACCCCGCGCATTTGCCCCTCCTCGAACCCCAGGCTCGCCGTCCTCTCCGTGCCCCAGGCCCTGCTGCAACTGCCAATCAAATCGCCCGGGACCGAAGCCCTAATCTACCCTTACGGTGAACATGGGGGGAACGGGGTATTTTTAAATTCGTTTTATGCGCTGAAGGATATGCCTAAGGACAAGTTTAAAATGTGATTATTAACGTTCAGAGGAGATTTCCTGTTGCGCTGAAAACTCCCATTGCAGAAATGGAATGTGTGGCAACATATTGACACAAAATACATTATCAGGATCAGAAAAGTATTACATTTCAGCAAAACATAGCAGTTGGCAGGATCGGACCAGCCTGGACATTAACTTTTTTTTAAAAAGAAAAGAAAAACAGGCAGTATAGTCTTTCCTGTTTTTAGGAGAGTGCTTCAGGTGCGCTCTTATTTTGGGGTTGGGGTTGGGGGGAGGGGTGTTTGTTTGAGGTGTAAACATTGTGCTGTGATGGTGCGGGCATGTGAGCTGCCTGACCCTGGATTTGGACCGCTAGGTCACTGACAGTGATCGAGAGCCCTGTGCTACACATGCCTCTGCAGCACCAGGGCCCAGCGCGGCTTCAGGTTCAGGCCCAAGTTGTTATTTTCCACCCTGAGCTTGGGGTCAATGAGTTTGCGGAGGGTTGTTGAGGTACGTTACAGCAGGGGTCCCCAATCTTATCAGCAGAG
Organism: Anguilla anguilla; assembly: GCF_013347855.1. Classification (NCBI taxonomy): domain Eukaryota; kingdom Metazoa; phylum Chordata; class Actinopteri; order Anguilliformes; family Anguillidae; genus Anguilla; species Anguilla anguilla. The sequence goes on along the minus strand of NC_049215.1, from coordinate 34,641,870 downwards.
GGCCGGTGTGGGTTCAGATTTTCATTTCAGCCCAGCACTAACACACCTGATTCTACTCATCAAGGTCTTTACCGAAGGCCATGATTGGTTCATTTGTTTGATCAGGCGTGGTAGTGCTGGGCTAGAACATAAACCGGCTCTTTTTAAATGAGATCGGCAACCCTTGCACTGAAGTGTGAACAAATGGACGTCTGTCCGTCAGACTGAAGAGTGTAACTCTGAAAGCTGTTGAACCTGCCGTGATCAAACAGAAGACATTTGGCTGATGAATTTTTCACCCTTTTGATTTATACATTGATGTGCCCTTCTGAAAGAAGTGTACTTACTTTATTATCCAAACTCTTTAAAAATTAAGTACTTTACACTTTGGGGGGGGAAGAATCAAATTAAAACATTTAGTGGTGAAGTAAGCTGCCTTTGCTATCTAATGAATATTAAACCTGTCTCTATTCTGCCAGAGAATCATTTTTAATTATAAATACTTAAATGTGGTTTGGCAAGCTTAATGATCTTGGCAGTTCTGTCTGTCCTTAGTGTAGGGTGCAGTTTATCATTGATGGGTGCAGTTTATCATGGCAACTGGCCATTAAGATAAGACACAAATAATAACTTGGCCTAGCATGTGCTCCAGGTAGAACTGTAGGTTGCTTGAAGAATAATCTTTTTCTTTTTTTTTTCCTTTTCTAGAATGACAAGCATTCCAACTAATTACCAAAATGATTTTCTTTAACCCTTTAAGGTGCCAGATCACAAATTCTTTATGTGATTAGAATGCTGTTAAATGAACGTTCTAATGATGATGTCACAATCACTACTGGTAATTCAAAGAAATGGAGTTCCAGAATACCGACTTAGAATTTTGAAGAAAAAAAAAAACATTCCGAACAACCTACTCTTCAAAGGGTTAATTTCAGAATAATTACACGAACAGCACAAAACTACACTTTACCCAGTGAAGAGAGGGTAACAATGCCTCTTAGGTAATGAGTGAAATGTTCACCCCGACATCCTCTTAAAGTTACTTAAACTGCGTCTGTCCTTCACAGAGGCTGATTTGCGCGTGACCCTGGGGACGCAGCCTCTTTGCGGGAAGACGGAGCTGGGCCAGCTGTGGTTTGACACCCTAAAGAGGGGCCTCTTCCTGTGTGACGGCGGGGCCTGGGTCTCCATGCTGCAAGGTGAGCCCACGTCTTCACCTGGATCCTGCGGCTCTCCCTAATGCCGCATTCCCGTTGCTCCGACCGCATTCTCATTTTCCGTCGGTGTCACCACGCAGCACCGCTTTCCGTCTCTTTCTGATCTGCCGCTAATCGCCGCAAGGAAACCCGAACTCGCGACACCAAAAAATAAAAAATAAAAAAATTAAAATAAATAACCCGAACTCGCGGTACGATACTCAGCGAATAAACGCGTCTGGATAATACTGCATTATAACTATGCGTTGCTGTTTATTAACTCGCTGGAAATACGTCCAGAAAAGCATGAACGAGAGACCTGCGCTTTGCACTTTCAGAGAAAGAGCGGCTGGACTACGTGGAGGATTACCAGGACCTCTACACCAACTCCGAGACGTTCGACGTGGAGGTTTTCCAGATCCCCTCCGTCGGCCTATTCGTCGCGACCGCAAACCGCGATTCTAAGCGGGGATCTGGGATTTACAAGTGGAGCGACGGGAAGCTGGAGCCGTACCAGAACATCAGCACCTGGGAAGCGATGGCCTGGAAGTACTTCACCGTGGACAAGAAGGTAAGGCCGCTCCGACGCGTGTCGTGATTACAGATGTACAGAAATTAATGTTGTTAAGGGCTGAGAGTCTGTGGCTTTTGCGGTTATTTCTGTGGGGAACCCTGAAAAATAGCAAACTCTCGGTGCTGTATAGGTATGGGGCATGCCGCCCCGCCAAGAAGTAACTTGGCTGAATGGCGTACCTGCCATCCCAATTACACTGTGTTGCTCTGCACTGGATGTGACCCTGAATAAGCTGTTCATTTCATGCCCATATCCGAATCTTTAAAAAAAAGAGCCCTTTAGTTCTGGATCTGTACAGTGAGTCAACAAAAACAGTTGTTCTCTTGCTATTATGAGGCATTGTAACCGACGGTTAGACGAAAGACAGCACATCAAGTTTTCAAAAGCTGACGTCGACGGTAAACAGAAAGGAACATCTTTTGATGTGCAGCCTTGGGAAAGAGGCCCCTCACATTTGCAGCTCGTGTGTTAATGTTGTAAATCGCAGGAACTTAGTCAATCTGTTAGATCCATAATTTATTAGGCTACATCTTCCTTTCTTACCTTTGCAATTTCAATCTGATTAGAATAATAAATTTACACATAGGCTACAGGCTTTCCGTTTTCTGTTCATTTCTATATTGTACTATAATTATATTTTTCCCCCTAAAATTCATGTCACACCAGATATGATTGTGCTTTCCCCCTGAATTTACTCATCTTCCTTTTAGCTGAGGACTGGAAATATTTACACATCTTTTCTCTTCTGGGACCCTGCAATAATAATTATATTATTATTATTATTATTAATATTAATATTAATAATAATAATAATAATAATAATAATAATAATAACAATAACAATAATAATAATAATAAACAGGTAAAGAAAAAAGGTAAGGAGAGGTTAACTTCACATAGGTGTGGTCCGGATTTGGTTTCTCATCAGAAGTTTTTGGTGGTGGCCAATTCTCGGGGGAAGAGGGCGGGGGACCGGGAGCTGTCTGTCATCTACAAGTGGAGCCCGAGGAAGCTGAGGTTCCTGCAGTACCAGTCGCTGGAGACCCACAGCGCCCGCGACTGGGAGGCCTTCCACATCCAGGGGGAGGACTTCCTCGCCGTGGCCAATCACAGACAAGGTACAGGCGGTATATACATGCAACAACCGTTTCCCATGTTAGGGTAAGCAAGGGGCTGTACAACCCTGTTCCTATGGGGCGACATAGCTCAGGAGGTAAGAGCGGTTGTCTGGCAGTCGGAGGGTTGCCGGTTCAATCCCCGCCCTGGGCATGTCGAAGTGTCCCTGAGCAAGACACCTAAGCCCTAACTTCTCTGGCGAATGAGAGGCATCAATTGTAAAGCGCTTTGGATAAAAGCGCTATATAAATGCAGTCCATTTACCATTTAGATCTACCATCCTGTAGGTTTTCACTTCAATCCTCATGAAGCACACCTCAGTCGACAGCTGGAGGTCTTGTCGAGCTGCTAATTGGTATCAGATCAACCCCTCAAGAGGAATTTCTCCGCAAAACAGGATGACAACATTCTGAAATGCTGTCGTTCTGTATCTTATTTAAAATATAACAAAAAAAACTAAACATGTTTTCTGTAGGGGGGAAGGAGCTGGGCTTACAACCCAATGGATGCAGGTTTGATTCCACAGCTTATGTACCACTGAGCATGGTTAAAAACCCCAAATTGCTTCCATAAAATATTGGGCAGTACTGTCATAAGACTGTATAAGGTCTCATATACTAAGAAAATTAGCATGTGTGAAACCTTTTAGCACATGCAAAACCAGTAACATGACCCATGATTGGTCTTGGTATTTATTTTTTGCACCAATCACTGGTTGTGTTATTAGTTTTGCACATGCTAAAGGCCTCAGTAAATCAGTCCCTCTGTGTAATAATTCGAGCTGTGTAACGTGTCCGTGTGTTTGCTACACACTTAAACGCACCAGTACGTGAAATAATGTGAAGGGCCAATAGAAACACGTGCTGTTGCTCGGTGTTTTGTGTGAGGTAAGGTGAGATTTACTTTGATATCCCATCCCCCTGCGTCTCTTTTCACTGTCACTGAAGTGATCCCGTATCTTTATTTTTTTTTTTTGTTGTTGAATTGTTCAAAGCCTCACTGTCAAAATAAAGGAGGGGCTTTTTTTTCATCGGGCCGGCCTTTTAATGTCCCCAGGAGCACGGGGTGCACGCTAGCGCTCGCTAAAATTAGATCGTCTGGCGTTTGGGGAATAAAGCACTGGGGAGCATGAAGGGGATCTGTGGTGTGGACAGGACAATACCACCTGCTGAATATACTGTACAGTCTACCCATTACATTACATTACAGGCATTTAGCAGATGCTCTTATCCAGAGCGACTTACACAACTTTTACACGGCATTTACATTACATCCATTTGCACAGCTGGATATACTGTATACTGAAGCAATGCAGGTTAAGTACCTTGCTCAAGGGCGCAACGGCAGTGTCCTACCCGGGAATCGAACCCGTGACTTTTAGGTTACAAGGCCAGCTCCTTACCCATTACACTACACTGCCACCCCAAGGTGAACATGCTGCGAATCAACAGAAATTACAGTAAGACCAAAAATAATCTCCATGAGGCACCCAGGATGACAAGCAGAGTAGCTTTTCCAAATTCCACTTGAAATTTTATTTATTTATTTATTTATTTATTTATTTATTTATTTATTTTATTTTTTCAGGAGACAACAACCACAATATCAACAGCGTGATCTACAAGTGGAACCCGGGCGCGAAGGCCTTCGAAGTGAACCAGACCATCCGGACCTCGGGGGCGTACGACTGGGAGTTCTTCACCGCCGGCCCGTACCACTTCCTGGCGGTGGCCAACACGTTCGACGGCGCCTCCACGCAGATCGAGTCCGCCGTCTACGTGTGGCTGGGCGGGACGTTCCAGCTCTTCCAGGCCATCACGGTGAGTCACGTGACACGAGTGGAGCCCGCCGATTGGATGCTACCTTGGCCGTCGCCGCCGTCTTCTATTCGTGCTGAGAATGAAGAACAGAGACAACTGACAAACGTTTTTTTTTCATCACCCGATGACTCAATTCGGCAATCCTAGCATGCTTTTGCAGGGACAGACAGACAGAGACAGACAGAGATAGATGTCTGTGCTATAGAAATCAATGTATTCTGGCATCTGAAAATACTACCAAAACAAGGTATTGGATCTATATACGATGTAACTTGAATGTCACCCGTGGGCTGGGAGTGGCACTGAAAGGTGAACTTCGGTGAGACCTGGGGTGCAATCTGCTAGGGAGTCGAATCTCAGCCCATGTGTCCTCAATCCCCCTGCACTGCTGGAGGTGTGTGTGTGTGTGTGCGTGCGTGTGTGTGCGCATGTGTGTGCATGACGGTGTGTGGTGTGTGTCTGAGAGAGAGAGAGAGAGTGTGAAAGGAGGGTGGATTGTCTGCTGTGTTTCAAAAAAATTAAATGTCAAGAGTTGATGAAACTTAAAAAAAAGCTTACTGTGTCAATATAAATTAAACACATGACTTAGTAAGAAAGGTATAATTAATCATGAAAAACAAGTTTAATCACTTTTCTGTGTGTACAAAATAGATTGTAATAGACATTCCAGCAACCACAGAGACATGAATAAGGACATTGTTGCGAGGGGAATTCCACAGCTGGAAAAAGTGTGTCAGGTGAAAAATTCAGTAGTGCAATATGTCACATACATCTGATACAGTTTGGAATCAAATTAATATTGACACGTAGCAGGTTAATTATGTGTATTAATTATGGCAGAGGTTTTTCCATTGCCTGTAATTATCTGATAAACCCAGACTTATAGAAGGCATTCCCAAAGACAGCATCCTTGTTGAAAAACCCAGACAGTTTCGTCATTTCATTTGTTGACACTGGTTATTAAATTAATGTTTTAAAACTTTGCCTCAGGTAATGAACTACAGATCTCATATCCCTGATTTCATCTGTCTCCTTCTCCTTCATTTTGAATAACAACATTAATCAGATCTTACTTTTAACATTACACCATACTGCACCATCGCCTTGTCAGTCCTGGAAAGCAATTACTGCAGTGTAAGCAACAAAAAGCAAGACTTAAGTCTAGATTTAGCTCTTCAAAGCTAAGGTCAAATCATGTTGCAGTGAGATTGTTTTGGCTCTTAAATTGTCAGCTGTGAAATGAAAGGCCTGCAAACAAAACATACTGACCAACACTGGCCTGCTTCAAACTGGTTCTCCTGATCTCCACAGACATTTGGAGCGACAGACTGGGAGATGTTCCAGATCGGAAGCAGGATCTTCCTAGCGGTGGCCAATGGGCAAAAATTATACAGGAAAGGGCCGAGCGTCTACAATCTCAACTCCACCATCTATGAGCTCAACATGGCCACCAAGACTTTCCTCATGTTTCAGGACATTGCCACCTACAGGTGTGCAGTTTGGGAGACAGTTTTTTTTTATTTCTTTTTTTTTTCTCACGTATTAAAGCATTGCTAACCTGAAATAAGCATGTTTCAACATCTCAAACTTCCTGCTGTTTTTCCCCTCATCAGTGCAGTTGACTGGGAGTTTTTTACGCTGGGTGATGAAAAGTTTCTGGTGGTGGCCAATTCCTACGACGGAACGTCTTACTCTTTAAACAGTGTCATTTACAGGTAAGGGTCACTGCGTGGCGTGGCGCTCAGATAAAATTATTGGGTAGCAGTCATGAGTCTTGCTTAAAAGACCTGCTTGTGTACAGCTACAGGAAAGAATGTTAACGCTTTCTCCAGGCGTGAGTCAAGTTTATAAATGAGCAACACTGATGGAGGAATCCATGAAACAACAGCGTTTTTTTCTGGGCAGTGAAGAGGCATAAGACTCTTGTTCTGAATCTCTGGCTCTCCATTGACAGGTGGCAGGGGTATGAAGGGTTCGTGCCCGTCCACCGGCTGCCCACCATTGGGTGCAAGGACTGGGAGTTCTTCGCCTCCACAGAGGGGTCCTATCTCATCTACTCCAGCGCCACAGAGCCCCTGTCCAAAGTCTTCCGGCTGAAGACCTACTGACAGACGCTGTATGACCAAAAGTGTCTGGACACCCCTTGGTCTGGGGGGTGTTTTTCATGGTTTGGACTGGGCCCTTCAGTTCCAGTGAAGGCAAATCTTAATTATACAGCATGCAATCACACGCTAGACGATTCTGTGCTTCCCCAGCGGTTTGGGGGAAGGCCCTTTCATGTTTCAGCATGACAATGCCCCTGGGCACATGGTGAGATCCATATAGAAATGGTTTTGTCAAGAACGGTGTGGAAGAACTTGACTGGCCTGCACAGAGCCCTGACCTCAACCCTATCCAACACCTTTGGGATCAACTGGAAAGGCAACTGTGAGCCAGGCCTAATCGCCCAATCAGTGCCCGACCTCACTAATGCTCTTCTGACTGAATGGAAGCAGATCCCTGCAGCAATGCACCAACGTCTAGTATAAAGCCTTCCCATAAGAGTGGAGGTTGTGATAGCAGCAAAGGGTGGCTCAACTCCGTATTAATGCCCATAATATTTGGTGAGATGTTGGATGTCAGGTGTCCACGTACTTTTGGGCCATGTAGTGTAAATGGCGAAAACACACGATGGGCATTTCAGGGGCTGATCTAATGCACAAGGGAGGCAGAAAGCAGAAGCAAGGCTGACGAGGCCCAGGAAATGTCCCACGACACAATGCTGCAACTCCTGTTTATTACGCTGGAGCAGCAGGACCTGAAGCAAGGGGCTGATTTATAAAAATACAGATGTTCTCTGGCAGCTTTACACTGGTGATATTTTAACCTGCAGATGAATTTTACTGTGGTGTCATTCATTTAACCATGAATCAAGGAATGGATACGGAGGAGAGAGTAAACAGGCTGAAGCCTTCTTTTCAGATGAACATCTTGACGGACAGTCGTTGCAGATCCATTTATACGGTTATGGATTAAATGTGACTTCGCTGTTCTGCACTCTGAGATGTATATTACTATCCACAAAATAAATAAAGTGTAATTTATTAACATATATGAAAGCAAAGCGTCTGCCTCATCACATATTTGATTTATCAGAGGTTTTTTTTTATTTCAGTTTCATGTTACTTATTTATGTTTTTTTTGTTGTTGAATAAGCTCAAGCACAGCAATAAGTCAGCAGCTATCACATTGAAATTGAACAGTTGACGAGTTACATTTTTAAAGAAAGTGCAGAACTAAAACTTGTCTCCTGATACTCACACCAGTGCGAGACAACATTATATAGTTCAAGCTACTGGTGCATAAGGCTGCTACTTGGCTTAGTAGCAGGCCTATAGTGCAATATGTATACATTGTCTACTTGTGGGCATTTGTTTGTCTTCACCTGGCAAGTAGTATTGCTGAATTTTATCTTATTCCTGATAATCGGTAGTCCAATAATGTCACTGATTTGACCGAAATTACATTCACCTGGTGCCTCCGGTTTAAATCAGGTTTGCTACTTGGTGGGGGTACAGCTCTCCCGCAAATAGGCCTACTGTTTGGCCAGTAGAGATGGTAATGGTTGCAGTGGAGATAATTGGACGAGTAGCCTACACATGCCTGAGGTATTTACGCGCCTAGGAGGCACCGAGCGAATTTGATGGTAATAATTGGTCATTTCAAATCGGGGATTGGGTTAAAAAAAAAAAAGATTATTAGACAGTAGTCTGCGTTGCTCAACTACTGAACAATTATTATATGGAATTAGCTAACAGATACGTTTCTCATTAACTTGTTTAAAAATAACGTAATTGTATAAAAATAGTAGAATGTTAAACGATAAGATCATCATGAACAAAGTTGATGCTGTTTTGTAATATGTGAACCATCTAATGTGAACGCTGTGTTTTCCTGTCCAATAAAACTCACCCCTTTGCTTACCTACCGTTTTGCTAACGTTACACTTCCTTGTTACTGTCCTTTGATTTGTCGTGTGACGCACTTATTGCAACTATATATTACAGTGTATAATTATACATTCAGAAATAGATGACCAAAACAGACCAAATTCATTCTTCAGTGATATAACTGTAGATGATTGAAATTGTTTTTTAAACCGTATCTTCAACTGTCAATTCATGAATCATGTCCATAAAAATATATACAGGTTATAAATAGCAATTTATGAATGGCTAGCTCGTAGTGATTATGCTGGTTGTCGGGAATCCGGTTTTAGTCTATGGTCTTGGGCGTCATCGATTAATTTGCTCGCGTCTACCTTGTGGACGAACAAACAAGTGGGACTTGTAGTTCATTTAGGTATAAACTGTTATACTAGTGTGTACTAATATTACAACGTCAAAACCACGATTACCACAATGCACCGACATACACTTCGCAGTTGAAAACATGGCTGCGTACAGTGCTTTACTTGAGTTTTCATGTAGGTTTCGGATTTGTTTTTCCTAGCCAGAGGGAAAATAGATAGCTAGCAATCACATCTAGCTTGGCGAGTTAGTTGACAAGCTAGTTAAAGACGTTAATTACTATTACTTTGCGACAAGTAGCTAATATAATTTGAATGTCCGTGAGCTAACGTTAGCCGGCGAACTGAACAGCTAGCTATCTACACATGCATTGATTTTCATTTAGCGTTGTGGGACGTTCTCGGGGTAACTAGTTCTCTATCGAAGGGGAATATTTATAATTAGCTGAAATAGCTAACTAGCTATTGATGTAGGACGTTCGCTTATGAGCTGGTGTATTGCCTAGCCATGTTTTATCCCGTGAAGTCAGCCTATTCCAGGGTGTGCCCAGGAGCTGTAAATCGCGAGCTGGGAAAGACAAAGATGAGATAGCATGAGGCTAAATATTAGCTCTCTTCGGCTAGTTGGCGAACTATTCTCTAATACTAATTCATAAACGTTTTGCCTACGGGACACAGAGTCGGGAGGCGAAAAAATACGGCAAAAAAACAATCATGTTTGGAAATCTGTTCGAAGAAGACGAGGAATCCTTTTCTGCCGTCCCCACCAGCGGAAACGCCGCGAAAGCGACAGACGCCGAGCCTCCCCCACCGCGGGGAAGTGTGAAGCTCAGCGGAATTAAGAACCAAGGTGGCACCTGTTACCTGAACTCCCTGCTGCAAACCTTACTCTTTACGCCAGAGTTCAGAGGTAATGATGCAGCTCAAAAGCACCCGTTGTTTTACAAACGGTGGCATCTGTGTCGTATGAAAAAAATGTGATGCTTTTAATTGGCTGCGAGGAAACCACATCAGTTCACTGTTTAGGCTTAGTTTACACTGTACTGTCCACAGTGCCATTCGTGCATGACAAGCTTATGTCAGACCCAACCGCTTAGAATGCCTATCTTGCTGGAGCCCCCGGTCGTGGAATATTTTTAGCATATGACATACCCCAGTGTCCATAGTCAGCCCTTTGCATCTGTGATGTTTTTGGCAGAGGAGTTATTCAGTTTGGGACCGGAGGAGCTGGGAAGTCTTGCTGACAAGGACAAACCGGAGGCCAAGGTAAGGACAGAGCGTTCACCTGGGGCTCAAAACGCTCTCTGGCCTCAACCTGTACCTCTGCTGCATATATTGGCGGCAGTGTAGTACAAGGGTTAGGGAACTATGCTTATAACCCAAAGGCTGTAGGCTTGATCGCCTGGGTAGGACACTGCTGTTGAGCGAGGTAACTTACCTGAATTGCTTCTTCGCACACCTGTATAAATATGCTAATGCTAATGTCACTAAATAGATGGTCCACTGCGGGTATGCATCTGTGTGGATGGTATCAGTTGTTGGAGGCATACCTGTACGTGTTTGTGCTCCTGCGCAGGTGTGTGTGATGCGTGTGTTTGCTCGCTCTCAGGTGTGTGTGATACCTGTGTTTGCTCGCTCTCAGGTGTGTGTGATGCGTGTGTGTGCTCGTCCCCAGGTGTGTGTGATGCGTGTGTGTTTGCTTGCTCTCAGGTGTGTGTGATACCTGTGTTCGCTCGTCCCCAGGTGTGTGTGATACCTGTGTTTGCTTGTCCCCAGGTGTGTGTGATGCGTGTGTGTGCTCGTCCCCAGGTGTGTGTGATACCTGTGTTTGCTCGTCCCCAGGTGTGTGTGATACCTGTGTTTGCTCGTCCCCAGGTGCGGGTCATCCCTCTCCAGCTGCAGAGGCTGTTTGCCCAGCTGCTGCTGGTGGACCAGCAGGCCGCCTCCACTGCCGATCTGACGGACAGCTTCGGCTGGTCCAACAGCGAGGTACCGTTCTGCTCTGCTCTCTGGACGGGGGCCTCCAGATGTCTGGTTTTCGGCCATAATGTCTAGTTTGTGGTCCTAACTGGGAAATGTAATGGCTGGTCAGAGTAATTGATGGAAGATATGTTGCAATGAATTTGTGTCTGAATCACCCCTGGTCTATGATCTATTTCGAGAGAACCCCCCCCCCCTCCCCGGGGTGGGTTTTCGGTTCAGACAGCCCCCACCCATAGACTGTAGAGACTAAACCACTGTGACATCACCCATTGACTGTCCATAGGGTTGGTGAAAAGTGTTTTGAAGCCCTGGATGTGATGTATTGGAGTGACTCAGGATGTGATGTATTGGAGTGACTCTGGATGTGATGTATTGGAGTGACTCTGGATGTGATGTATTGGAGTGGATGTAATGTACTGGGAGTGACTCTGGATGTGATGTAATGGTGTGACTCAGGATGTGATGTATTGGAGTGACTCTGGATGTGATGTATTGGAGTGGATGTAATGTACTGGGAGTGACTCTGGATGTGATGTAATGGTGTGCCTCTGGATGTGATGTATTGGAGTGACTCTGGATGTGATGTGTTGGAGTGACTCTGGATGTGATGTATTGGAGTGGATGTAATGTATTGGGAGTGACTCTGGATGTGATGTAATGGTGTGCCTCTGGATGTGATGTATTGGAGTGACTCTGGATGTGATGTATTGGAGGGACTCGGGATGTGATGTGTTGGAGTGACTCTGGATGTGATGTATTGGAGGGACTCAGGATGTGATGTAATGGAGTATTGGATGTGATGTCCTTCTCAGGAGAGCAGCCAGCAGGATGTGCAGGAGCTGAACCGCATCCTGTTCAGCGCGCTGGAGAGCTCACTGGTGGGAACCCCCGGCAGCAGCCTCATCCACCGCCTCTACCACGGCAATGTCGTCAACCAGATCGTGTGCAAGGAGTGCGGCAACACCAGCGAGAGACAGGTGGGTTCCTGTACGTGTGTGTGGTTTGTGTTATGTGTGTGTTTTTGTTTGTGGTATGTGTGTGTGTGCATGTTGTGCCCTTTTAAAAGTTGATAATGTTTTAGAGTAATTACCATATGACTATGCATTGTATGTGTGTGCCTCAGGAGGACTTCCTGGACCTCACAGTGTCGGTGAAGGGCGTGTGTGGCCTGGAGGAGGCGCTGTGGAACATGTTTGTGGAGGAGGAGATGTTCGAGGGGAACAACCTGTACCGCTGCAGCCGCTGCGATCACCTGGTCACGGCTGCCAAGGTCTGTCCTCGCCGGGACGTCCCGTCACGGACTTTTGTTCCCGTCTAAACTTCTAAATGTACCGCATCATACGTGTATACAGAGCCGCATGCATGATGAGTGATTCCTGTCTTTCCTCTTCTGCCTGCGTGTGTGCGTGTGTGCGTGTGTGTGTGTGTGTGCGCGTGCGCAGTCAGCCAAGCTGAGGAAGCTGCCCCCGTTCCTGACGGTGTCCTTGCTGAGGTTCAACTTCGACTTCGTCAAGTGCGAGCGCTACAAAGAGACGGGCCGCTACAGCTTTCCGCTAACCATCAACCTCCGGCCCTTCTGTGAGCAGGTAGCAGACCGCGCTGGCGCCAGATGTGTTGCCAGTGTATTTTTCGGCTGAAATGCAAGCTCTGTTTGTGTGTGTTTGTATGTGCATGTGCCTGCCTGTCTGTTTCTCTCTGCATGTGTTTTAGCGATTTGCTCTGGTTCGGTTATTTCTCATCCCTCATACTCTGATGCAATGTCCCCACGCAGACAGACAGGCCGGACTCAGAGTTCACCTTTGAACTCTTCTCCGTCATCATACACAAAGGAGGCTGCTATGGCGGACACTACCACGTCTACATCAAGGACATTGACCAGCTGGGCCACTGGGAGGCGCCGGTGAGAGCAGGATCTCCTCAGCCAAGATCATTTTAGTTATTTTAATACAAGTTTACCCAGAAGCCTCGTCTTCTCATTCAAGATGGTCATTCAAGTGTTGCTGTGTCCACCAAAACTAACTCAGTGAGAAGGGAAATCATATTTAAGTTGAAGTCGTACAGAAATATGATATGATTTATGTTGCGTGTGTTGATTTTTTTTTTAGGATGAAGAGTCCAAACCTAAAGTTCAGAAGAAGGAGGTGAAGGTTAGTGAGACGGAGGTGGAGAAGGAAGACCCGCTGTCCGTGCTCGTAGGCATCCTGTCCCAGGTACAGTCCCGCCGAGAGGCTCTGTCTGACGCTTACGGTCCTGGTCCTGGCGTTTTCTCCCTAAATCAAGATGGCTCCCCTCTCCGAACAGGAAGAGGGAAAGAGCGTTCTGGTGGACCAGCTGGGGCAGAAGCTGCTGGACAGAATCGGGATATCCTGGAACAGGAAGTTTCGCAAGCAGTACGGACCCATCGGAAAGGTGTGTGTCTCATCCGCGCCGTTATCCCTGCGAAAGGGATTTAATCGTGTTGAAATCGTCCATTTCCTGAACTGCTTACTCCTGGTTAGGGTCATGGGGGGGTGGGAGAAATGGGTGCTGAAGCCTATCCCAGCATGCATTTGGTGAAAGGCAGGAATACACCCTGGACAGGTCACCAATCCATTGCACTCACATATTCATGTCCAAGGACAATTTAGAATCTTCAGATAAATGTGACCTGCATGTCTTTGGAACATGGGCAGAACATGCAACTCTTTGGTTGGGATTGGAGCTTGGCACCTTCCCGCTGTGAAGCGACAACGCTACTCGCTGCACCGCTGTGCGGCCCTATGGAAATAATCAAACCATCGAATCAGACCGCTGCTAATTTTACACATGACGAATGCGACTCTTCATTAGCATTATCGCTAGGATTGTCATTGGCATTATCGTTAGCATTATCGCTAGCATTGTCATTGGCATTATCGTTAGCATTATTGTTGGCATTATCATTAGCGTTATCGCTAGCACTATTGCTAGCATTACTGTTAGCATTGTGTCTCCTCCCCAGTTTCTGCAGAGTCACTCTGAGGTGTTCATGCTGCTGGCCAACGGGACCCGGGTCACCCTCAAGGCCTCCAGCCCCGCCCCCCCGGGGCCGGAGCCCGCGCCGACCTCACCCGGCTCCGCCCCCGGTTCCGCCCCCGAGCGCGCCGCGGAGGAGCCGGAACCGCTCCCCGCGGACGGCGGCCGCTGGTTCGACCTGAACGACTCCACGGTCGCGCCCATCTCGGGGAAGGCCATCGAGAAGCAGTTCCAGGGCAAGGAGAGCGCCTACATGCTGTTCTACCGCCGGGCGGGGCTGCTCAGGCCGGAGGAGGGTACGTCTCCCGCGGGGCGGTCTGCGGGGTGCAGGGGCGTAACCGAACATCAGTCCCCATCGCTGTATCGCTTCCCCTGCCGCGAAAATGATCCGACACAGTAAATAATGACTGATGTGAATGATACTAACACTTACAGTGTACACATACAACCAAAATGCGGTTTTGAGTGCAAAAACTTTACTGACGTCACGTTAAACAGAAGGAAAAGCGCGGGTGATGACGAGGTCGATTTGGAAAATCTAAACGATGTTGGGCAGTGTTGCTGTACAGTAAACCACCATAAGAGCATAGACATTTAAACGAATGTTTTGCCGTTATTCGTAATGATACGGATCGATTTTTTCACGTTGTATCATAGCAAATTTGTGATGTCACACTGTTTTGGGGATATCACACCCACACTCACTTGCTGTGTGTATTTTGGGGCAGCGAAAGGAAACCCCAGTTACAGGGTTCCCCCTCACCTGGTTCAGCTGGCCCAGGAGGAGAACTGTCAGCTGCAACAGAGACGGTGAGCACCATCCACACACACACACACACACACACACACTGTCTGTTATATACACACACAGTATACACAGTATGACTGTTGGGTGAGTTAAATATTTCCTCAGGATTGGTTAGCCCTCATTTGCCGCCAGTGCTTGATTTGATTGGCTGATGTTTGTGCAGGGAGGAGTTTGACGCCTCCAGAAACACCATTGAGGTGCGCCTGCACCTCGCCCCTCAGTACCAGGTGACCAACGGAGCCCTGCAGCCTGTGGGGCGGGGCCAGGACAGCGTCATCACCATCACCTTCGACCGCCGCAAGACCGTGGGAGACTTACGCCTGGCCGTCTATCAGGTGAGCTGACCCATGTGACCTGACCATGTGACCTGACCCGTGTGACCTGACCCATGTGACCTGACCCGGGTGAGCTGACCCATGTGACCTGACCCATGTGACCTGACCCTGGGCCTGACCCAGGTGAGCTGACCCTGGACCTGACCCAGGTGAGCTTACCCTGGACCTGACCCTGGGCCTGACCCAGGTGAGCTGACCCTGGGCCTGACCCAGGTGAGCTGACCCTGGGCCTGACCCAGGTGAGCTTACCCTGGGCCTGACCCAGGTGAGCTGACCCTGGACCTGACCCAGGTGAGCTGACCCTGGGCCTGACCCAGGTGAGCTTACCCTGGACTCAGGCCTGTGGTTCATCCACTAGGGATTCTCGAGTGGAAACGGTATTCTGTGATAGGTCAGGAAAGTTCACAGGTGTTGGATCAGCTGAGATCTTGCGCTTGCTGTCTCTTGAGTGTCTGATATGCGTGGCGTGCTGCGTGAACTTTGACCCCCGGCCTGATGTGTGTTCAGATGCAGGACCTGTGGGAGGGGGACATGGCTCTGACGGTGGCCAAGAGTCTTCCGGCCGGACTGCACCTGTACAACACACTTTCAGGTGAGTCTTCTGGCCAAGACTGCACCTGTACAACACGCTTTCAGGTGAGTCTTCTGGCCAAGACTGCACCTGTACAACACGCTTTCAGGTGAGTCTTCTGGCCGGACTGCACCTGTACAACACGCTTTCAGGTGAGTCTTCTGGCCGGACTGCACCTGTACAACACGCTTTCAGGTGAGTCTTCTGGCCAGACTGCACCTGTACAACACGCTTTCAGGTGAGTCTTCTGGCCAGACTGCACCTGTACAACACGCTTTCAGGTGAGTCTTCTGGCCGCACTGCACCTGTACAACACGCTTTCAGGTGAGTCTTCTGGCCGGACTGCACCTGTACAACACGCTTTCAGGTGAGTCTTCTGGCCCAACCGCACCTGTACAACACGCTTTCAGGTGAGTCTTCCGGCCGGACTGCACCTGTACAACACGCTTTCAGGTGAGTCTTCTGGCCAAGACTGCACCTGTACAACACGCTTTCAGGTGAGTCTTCTGGCCAAGACTGCACCTGTACAACACACTTTCAGGTGAGTCTTCTGGCCGGACTGCACCTGTACAACACGCTTTCAGGTGAGTCTTCTGGCCGGACTGCACCTGTACAACACGCTTTCAGGTGAGTCTTCTGGCCAGACTGCACCTGTACAACACGCTTTCAGGTGAGTCTTCTGGCCAGACTGCACCTGTACAACACGCTTTCAGGTGAGTCTTCTGGCCGCACTGCACCTGTACAACACGCTTTCAGGTGAGTCTTCTGGCCGGACTGCACCTGTACAACACGCTTTCAGGTGAGTCTTCTGGCCCAACCGCACCTGTACAACACGCTTTCAGGTGAGTCTTCCGGCCGGACTGCACCTGTACAACACGCTTTCAGGTGAGACGCCGTCTGTGGACTCCCGTCTCTCCGCTCAGTGCAGCGCACAGGTTATCAAACACCCCGGGACTTTTATAATGGCTTGTGCACAGCCTCAGATGTGCTGTGTGTGAGTGTGTGTGTATAACGGGCTTCTCTTCCTGCGGGAAGCTTGCTGAAGGGCGTGTTGTGCGTTTGCTCTGTTTCAGACGACCAGCAGTCCCTGTACACCGCGGGCGCACGCGACGGCTCGGACCTGTTCGTTTGGAACGGCAGAGAGGTCAGGAACATTTCCCAGCATGCACGTGGAATAAACCGCGTACTTTCCCTGTTCAAAGAAAAATAACAGCTCTGACTATTTAAACCATGTTATGTTTTATTCTCAGGGAGCTACATGCTGCCTGTTCATGTATTGTTGTATAAATGCCCTGTTTAGCCTGCATGCTGTCTGTGTTTATGAGGAGACTCTGTCCCTGATGAAAGAGCGGTTGTCGAACCCTGACCCCCGGTCCCTCCCCTAGGTGGGCGGAACCAGCGTGCAGACTGGGGCGGAGTGGGAGCCCGTGCTGCTCACCCTGGTGCGGCCCTCCCTGGAGGAGGAAGAGGAGGAGGAGGAGGAGGCGGAGGGGGGCGTGGCCGCGGAGAGGGGCGGGGGGGACGCGGGCGGCGCGGGGCTGCGGCGGACGGAGCGGGGGTTCGCGGGCGGGACCACGCTGGGGGCCGTGCGGGAGGCCCTGGGGCCCCAGAACACGCTGCTGTGCCAGGAGAGCAGGCCGGGCTGCAACGGGGACGGGGGCGGGGCCGGGGCCGGAGGGGGTGGGGCCAGCGGCGGAGGGGGCGGGGCCAGTGGCTGGAGGGTGTTTCCCGCCGCTGACATGCACAGGACGCTGAAGGAGCTGGCCCTGAGGGACGGCGACGCCCTCCTGGTGCTGGAGCCGCAGGCGCTGGACACCAGGTGTGTGGGGTGGGGGGGACACCAGGTGTGTGGGGTGGGGGGGACACCAGGTGTGTGGAGTGGGGGGGGACACCAGGTGTGTGGGGGGGTGGGGACACCAGGTGTGTGGGGGATGTGGGGGCACCAGGTGTGTAAGGGGGGGGGTGCTCCTCCTTTAGAATTACAATATGATATAAAAAGGCTCCGATACAGATTTGCTGTTGGTTCGTTCGATATCCTTTTTTCATAAATTGTCTCAGAGGACCAGGTTTGCTCATTTCGGTTTAAACAGTCATCTCACTCTACATAGTCCCTGAAATGGGGAGCTGTATATATAAAAAGTGCTGTATTTTCTACATGGCGTAACCAAAGTGCAGAAAACATTATTTGTTGCAAACTTTACAGAGCTCACTGTAGATCACTCCCTAAACTGCCACACTCTTCACCTCCTCCACAGCATCATCAGCGTCAGCGGCGACATCGTCACCGTGACAACCCCATCCGACTGCCGCTGGCTGCTGGTGGAGTTCAGTCCCCGGGGAGGAAGAGGAGCTGCGGGGGAGGAAGAGCAGGATGAACGGGAGAGGAGAAGGGGGAAAGTGCCTGCTTCTGGAAACATGGTGTGTGTGTTTTTCCTTTTTCCTGAAGCGTGTATCTGCTCTGACTATGGGAGAGCTGTGTGTGTGTGTGTGTGTGTGTGTGTGTGTGTGTGTACATGTGCTGGCTGTAGCATGCTGATGGAGCTCCTGTGTCTCTCCAGCTGCTGCTGGAGGTGAAGCAGAGGGCCATGGAGGTGCTACAGCTGCAGGACCAGCTCCAAGGTGAGGTCCAGCCTGTCAATCACTTCAGCCTCACGCTCTCTGTAGGTGTATGTTTGTATGTGTGTGTGCATGTGCGTGTGTGTGTACATCTGTGTGTCTCCTCTCTCAGTATCCGTTTTGCTTTCCTCTGCAGATGTGAAGTGTTGTCTGAGGCAGGTGGACAGCACTGGCAGACTCCTGCCTCCAGGTATGACATTTCCCAAAGGCCTGGTACAGACTCAATAACCCCTCTACCAGAATTGCTGAGTAGCACCTGTACCATAGACGCTCAGTAACCCTCTACCATAGACACTCAGTAACTCCTGTGCCATAGACACTCAGTAACCAGTCTACCATAGACGCTAAGTAACTCCTGTACCATAGACGCTCAATAACCAGTCTACCATAGATGCTCAGTAACCGTTGTACCATAGACGCTCAGTAACTCCTGTACCATAGACGCTCAGTAACCGGTCCATCACGCAGGGCTGCAGAATGACTCAGAACCTGTGCGGGTGTTTGTGTTCGTGTTCCCTGCAGTGTGTGAGCACCTGAGCGTGCGGGAGGCCGGTGTGAAGCTCATGACCTCCCTGCTCCTCTGTCCTGGAGAGGCTCCAGGTCCCACACAGGTGTGTGCCACCTGGCCTGGCTCTGCGCATGACTGTGCTGGATGAACCGCCAACAGCATGTTACATTTATATATATACATTATGCAGTATACTTCCTATATCCCATAAACGTTTACAAATTATGTCCAGTTATGTACTTCTGTTCTGCTGCACATTTACATGATAAATATGTAAGTTTAGCAGGTGCTTGTTTAACATCCATTGTTTATAATTTACACAATATATACTTATACAGCTGGATATTTGATTCCAGTGCAAATTGGGTGTTTTGCGTTTGTCTAAATGAAAACCTTATTTTTATGTCACTTTCTCTCTCACTCTTGCTCTCTCTGTCTATCTCTCTCCCTCCCTCTCCCTCTCTCTCCCTCTCACTTCCCTTCTCTCTCTCTCTTCCTCCCTCCCTCCCTGCCTCTCTCAGCTCTTCCTGTACTACACTGTGGGTTCAGACAGCCCTGCTGCTGCAGAGAGGGAGCTGACTGTAGAGGAGACTCTGACAGTGAAAGAGGTGGGCAGCAACACACACACCCGTCTGCTCCGATCTGTGTGTGTGCGTGTGTGTGCACGTGGTGTGTGAGTTTGTGTGTGTGTGTGTGCGTGCGTGCGCGAGTGCGAGTGAGTGTGAGTGTGAGTGCGTGTATGTGTGTGCACACGTGTGTGCGTGTAAGTGTGTGTCCATGCGTGTGTGTGCACGTGGTGTGTCGGTTTGTGTGGGTGTGTTGTCATTGAACACCCTCTTCCACCTAATCACTCTCATTCCCAGCAGAAACACTCTCTCTCACTCACACACACACACACAAGGAGAGACTCCTAGGTGCTCAGTGGTGTTTGCTTCTCTGGTTACAGTGTCTGAAGCTGATTGTGAAGTTGGCGGGACTGGAAGGTAAAGATTCTATTTCACAGTATTTTCCCCCATAACGGTTTGTCCTGGCTGCCATTTTGAGAATGTGGTGAGACTGCTCCATGGTGATGGACTGACTGTCCTGTCTCCATCCCACCAGGGGAAGCCTGGCACCTGCGGAAGACTGACTGGTGTGAGGAGGTGGGAGACGCCCTCACGGAGGAGGTGAGGCTGCTCAGACAGCGCCCCCCGCTGGTTTGGATGCTTCTATATTTGTAATTGAATGTAGTGCTTTAAAGATGCCCCCGGGGGCATCCCCATTTATTAAGACTTTCATAAGCAACATTTCAGAAGAGAAAAAAAATCATTAATGCTTAGTTTATTTACACAGTTTTTATAAAACTTTTTATTTATATTTATTTGTCTCCCCCCCCCCCCAGTTTGTTCCAGTTTAACTCAGACTGACCCAGTTTAACCCAGTTTAACCCAGACTGCCCCAGTTTAACCCAGACTGCCCCAGTTTAACCCAGACTGCCCCAGTTTAACCCAGACTGACCCAGTTTAACCCAGTTTAACCCAGACTGATCCAGTTTAACCCAGACTGCCCCAGTTTAACCCAGTTTAACCCAGACTGACCCAGTTTATCCCAGACTGCCCCAGTTTAAGCCAGACTGACCCAGTTTAACCCAGACTGACCCAGTTTATCTCGTGTCGGTCTTTCGCAGGACGCCACTCTGGCCGAGCTGAGGATCCACAGCGGGGACACGCTGGTGCTGACGGAGGGCCGCCTGCCCCCCAAGGTGCCCCCCTTTCCCCTGTGCAAAAAACATGTTTGCTCTTTCCTCTGTGTTAAAAACAAGACCAGGTCAAAACCTAGCATATGGCTGGACCGGCCGACCAATGGTGTAACTTCATAACTCGGCCGACCAATGGCATAACTTCATCACTCACTCACTCAGTCACAGACATTCGCGTTTGTGGGGCTGGCCCCGCTGTTGCGGTCCAGCCAAAAAACACATCTCCTCTTTCTTCCTCTTCCCCTGCTGTCTGCTTGGCTGCCATGTTGTCCTGATGTTATAATAAATTCAGGAAAGAAGCGCGATGTGCCCTTGTTTCCCTGTTTCAGTGAAGGGTACAACCCTTATCTGGGCTTTAAATAGCTCATTGGGAGCAATTAGGGGTTAGGTGTCTTGCTCAGGGACACTTCGACACGCCCAGGGCGGGGGATCGAACCGGCAACCCTCCGACTGCCAGACAACCGCTCTTAGCTCCTGAGCTGAGCTGCTCTCCTGAAGTGTGTGATAACTTGAACAGATGCCATTTTGTGCCACTACGCGCCATTTTGTGCCAAACGGACTGTGTTGTTGAGGCCGGTTGCTTTTTTTCCTCCCAGGGGTTCCTGAAACTGCCAGTGTGGCTGTACGGGCTGCAGAGCGACCGCTACGTCTCACAGGAAGCTCAGGGAAACCATGTGACCAACGGGGTGGAAGGAGACCCGGCCGCAGGTGAGCGCAGACACGCGCGGGGCGGGGGGGCGGGGGTTTGGGAGTCAGGGGGGCGGGGCTTGAGGGCTGACAGGACTCCTCTGGGTGCGTTACAGTGACTGGAGCTGAGTTTCGGTTCGCGGGACAGGTGGAGATTTCGGGGGAAGCGTCGCTCGATGACCTAAAGACTCAGGTAAACGGAGAGGAGGAACGGACGCTGGGTGTGTGATGTATGTTTGTTTCGGATGAACCCGCTGTAAAAGGTAGAGGGGTAAAGTGTGTCTCTCTCTCGTAGGTGATGACCCTGCCCTCTCTGCAGGACGTGTGTGTGCCTGCCCCGCCCTTCCTGCGCGTGTGGGTACTGGAGGGCAGGAGGCTCAGCAAGATCCTGAGAGGAAACCAGCTGCCGCTCAAGTAGGGCTCCTGTGGAGTGACACACTCTCAGTCTCGGTGCCCGTTATTCACACACACACACTGGCTCACCCCCCCCCCCCCTCGCTCTCTGTCTCCCTCTCTCCCCTCCTCTCCCTCTCTCCATCTCCCTCTCTCCCCTTCTCTCTCTCTCCCCCCCTCTTTCTGTTTCTCTCACCCCCTCCTTTCTCTCTCCCCTCTGTCTCTCTCTCACCTCTCTGTTTCTCTCTCTCATCCCCTCCTCTCTCTCTCTCTCTCTCATCCCCTCCTCTGTCTCTCTCTTTTTCTCTCACACACAGGAACCTGAAGTTGGGTAGTGGGACAGAACTGTGTGTCCAGCAGCTACTGAAGGAGGAGAATCTGGGGTAAGAACACACATGAATCTGGTGTGAGTGTGCGCGTGTGAGTGTGTGCTTGCGTGAGTGCGCGCGTGTGTGTGTGTGTACTTGTGTGTGTGTGTGCGCATGCGTGCGTGCGTGTGTGTGTGTGTGTGTGTGTTTGTGTGTTTGCGTGTGTGTGTGTGTGTGCGCATGCGTGCGTGTGTGTGTATATATGTGTATGCATGAGTGTGCGTGTGTATGTGTGTGTGTGTGTACTTGTGTGTGTGTGTGTGTGTGTGTGTGTGTGCGTGTGTGTGTGTGTAGCTGTAGTGCGTGTGTGCGTGTGTGTATATATGTGTGTGAGTGTGCGCGTGCGTGTGTGTGTGTGTGTGTGTGCGCATGCGCGTGTGTGTAACCATTGTGCACTCGGCCCCCCAGCCCTAAGGAGCTCGTGCTGCGGGTGCAGATGGGGATCCCGGGGGAGCAGGAGTTCTACCCCCCTGAGGAGCTGGTTTGGGACACGTCCCGGGACAGCTCCCCCCGCGCCCTCCACCACGCCCTCGCCGCCCAGTACGGCGTCTCTCCCGACTGCCTGCACATCGCCAAACACCTCCCCGAAAAGCACGCCTGGATGGCCATCTCCAACTGGGTGAGGAAGATGAAGGAGGAGGAAGGGGCGGAGTGTCACTGTGGAGCGCCTGTCCTCTGCGTGTCGAGGCTAATCTGAAACCCTGTCTGAGCTGGGCCCAGGAAGCAGGATTACTGAGTCAGCTGGATACCTGCACTGAATAGAACCTGGAACACTCCCAAATCTGCAACATGGACTTCAGTAAAAAGAGCTTTTCCAGGTTTTACTCAGCGCAGTTATCCAGCTAACTCAGTAATCCTGCTCTGTGATACAGGGTTTTACTCAGCACTGTTATCCAGCTAACGCAGTAATCCTGCTTCGTGATGCAGGCCTCTGGTAAGGCAGGTTTGCTCGTGTTTTTGTTGTGCTTTTTTTTACTAATGATGCTTTGATGCTGTGATGACATCACGCAGAGCCAGCAGGTGTCCAAACGAAAGAAGAAGAAGAGGGCGGAGAGTTTGCAGGGCGCCCCGTTTCACCTGAAGGACGGAGACCTGATCGGAGTGAAGGTGAGGGGGGGTGGGGGGGAGTCGCGCTGTGGGGGGGTGGGGGGGGGGCTGGAGTCCTGGTGGCCACTGCTTGACTTTGCCTGACTCTGTGCTCTGTGTGTGTGTGGGACAGAATCTCCTGACTCTGTGCCCTGTGTGTGTGGGACAGAATCTCCTGACTCTGTGCTCTGTGTGTGTTTGGGACAGAATCTCCTGACTGTGTGTGCTGTGTGTGTGTGGGACAGAATCTCCTGACTCTGTGCTCTGTGTGTGTGTGGGACAGAATCTCCTGACTCTGTGCTCTGTGTGTGTGTGGGACAGAATCTCCTGACTCTGTGCTCTGTGTGTGTTTGGGACAGAATCTCCTGACTCTGTGCCCTGTGTGTGTGTGGGACAGAATCTCCTGACTCTGTGCTCTGTGTGTGTGTGGGACAGAATCTCCTGACTCTGTGCTGTGTGTGTGTGTGGGACAGAATCTCCTGACTCTGTGCTGTGTGTGTGTTTGGGACAGAATCTCCTGACTCTGTGCTCTGTGTGTGTGTGTGGGACAGAATCTCCTGACTCTGTGCTCTGTGTGTGTGTGTGGGACAGAATCTCCTGACTCTGTGCCCTGTGTGTGTGTGGGACAGAATCTCCTGACTCTGTGCTCTGTGTGTGTTTGGGACAGAATCTCCTGATCGACAGCAACAGGGACTTCTGCACGCTGAGAGACGTGCTGGGCCAGCAGCGGCTGAGGCAGGAGGCCGAGAGCCGGCGGAAAGGGTAGGGCGCCCGCCGGCCAATCACACGCTCACTCGCATAGCGCTCATCACCCCACCACTGTGGGGGCGGGGCTGTGGTGCAGGGGGTGGGGCTATGTGGCGGGAGGTGGGGCTGTGAGGGAGGGGTGTGGCTGTGAGTGAGGGGGTGGGGCTATGAGGCAGGGGGCAGGGCTTTGAGGGAGGGGTGGGGTTGTCAGGTGGGAGGCGGGGCTTAAGGAAGTGGCAGGGCTGCGAGGCAGGGGGCGGGGCTGTGGTATTTTGGTATCTCTGCCTCTCCATTTTCTGATTTTTGATTGGTTGGTCTGTGCCACATATGTACGTCGTGTTTCGACTTTTTTGTTTCTAAGACATGCATTTCTCCACATGTCCAGCAGGGGTCCGAACACGAGGGCGGAGCCCAGCCAGGAAGCGGGACCAGAGCGGAAGGTCGCAGGGAAATGCAGGAAGCCAGAGGTGGCCTTGTCAATCAACGTAGGGGTGTTCAGATAGCACCCCCCCCCCCAGCCAGTATACACACGCCCACACGCTCAGTGATTCTCAAAGATGGCCACAGTCACCGAACAGCGTCCCCGTGCCAAAGGGTCCCTCTCCACCTCCTCCTGACCCGGCTTCTCCTCAGGAGTCTGCCTGCAAACCCCGGGACCCGGTGGGGGGTGGGGGGGGTGACTGTAGATCTGTTCGGGGTGGGGGAGGGGGGATGGGGGGAGGGTGACGGGGTAGTTTGTACTTTACTCTGTGGGAAGGTGTGTGTTAGAGCACTTACTGACGTCCCCTGTAGTCCTGCCTCCCTTCACTCTGCTTCTATGCAATTTTGCGATGGCGTGAGTCACCAGGCAGCCTGTCTCCCCGGATCAGACCGGTCTGTGAGCGCTCGCAACCCACCCGAAGATCTACTGTGGTTGCGCTAATTGGAAACCACGGTAACGTTACCTGGTCTGTTACATCATAAGAGAGCTCGGCTGTGGTAGCGGTTAACCAGCCACTGCCCTTCACCTCACACTGAGCTGGAGCCAATGAAACGGCAGAGAACCGAGACACATTTGCATACTGTGTCTCATTGGCTGTGTTATGAGTGAGTGAGTCACTGGAAGCCCTTGCGTAAGAACGGCCCGTTAATCATGTTCCCTTCTTATTATTTAGAGGTGTTTTGGTCCGAGAAAAGAAAAAAAAGTTGTTTTTTTTGTTAAGCATATTTTTTTTTCCCCAAAAACCATGTATTTAATGAGTGTAGAGGAAGTGTATTGCTGTGTGACATGGGCCTAATTGAGCTGGTGTTGGAAATTTCACTTTGAGAACAGGCGCGCCATTAAGTATAATTTAACGGTCTCTCTCTATTTGATGATTGGATGAGAAATTGATCGTACTGGGCTGATCATTGCGAAACAGTCACTACTGGTGATACGTTTTCTCTCTTGATTTCCACGACATCATTCAAAGTAATAAAAAAGAAGAGAAACTCTTTAAGTGGAAAATTTTCCTTTTCCAAATATATTTTTAACGGTTCTGTTTTTGGGTTGGTTTTTTTCCAATTCTGTTTTTGTTTTGTGTGTGGAATATAAAATCTTTAGTGTTATTTCTTAAGACCAAATCCCTTAACTGAACAAAGGGAAGTGAGGAAATTGGCCTTTTTTTACAGAAGGCCTGAAATCAGCCTTGCAGACTCAGAGAACCCTCTTACCTCTTCGCTTTATTATTATTTTTTTCTTTCTTGGGAGCTCTCGGGGAGAAGAACAGTGTTATGAACAGCTGTCACTAAAGTTAAGTGCATTACAATCAAGTCAAACTGTACCTTTTTTCATTTCTCTGACATTTAGCGTATTAAACATCTTTTTCCTTTTTTAATTTACAGCTGTAAGACGTTATAACCACGACGTTTTTAAATTGGTGGCTGCATACAGGTTTCCTCATTACATGTTTTCAAGGTTTTTATTCTGAGAATTCCTTTGACCAGTAAGAACATATGAACTGTGTAAAACCTGTATTCCAGTTTTCTGAGGTGAATAGATTAAAAGGCATATACTAAAACTACTGTTTGATTACAAATTAGACTGTCAATAATAATTATTTTTATTTGTGTGGAAAAAAAAATGTTGGCTTCTATATTTTTCAGAAAATCTTTTTTTCACTTTATGCATAAATATGGGATGGATCTTGGAAAATGTACGTTTGACTACCTGCAAATTTAAAGTGGGGGCAAAATGACCTCAAATCTAAATAACTGTTAAATTTGTAAAATACATAATGAATAAAAACAGATAATACTTCCTTTTGCTTTAACCAGTCTGTTCTTTCTGTTGCTGTATGAGGAAAATAAAATTGCTTTACAAAAATGTAACCAAAATGTATCAAAGTAAAGAAATTTAGCCTGTGTGCTACAGTGTTTGCACAGCGCTGATACCATATTATACTTTGAGCGCTGTTAGAACATCATGAACAAGTTAACATCCCTATTGCCACAGTCAAATTAAAGGCTCAAATTATTTACCTGAAACTGAGGATTAGAACATTACTGATGGTATGAAACACAGCTGTTGGGCTACCTTTCAAAGACATGGTAAACCCATTTAAACTCTATAAGCACCATCATAGACCAAGGTTTTCACAAGTACAGAATATTCATCTATGTAGAAGGACAAGCTTGTGCGGTTTGCTAAAACATGCCAATGATTATAGTGTGATGCTTTCCACTAATGTAAATGGATTCTGTAATATTACTTGCCGTTGCCGATTAAACTGACTGTTAATCGTTGCTGCTGTATAATCTCAGTATGACACAAAATTATGTGCAGAAAACTGCATGAGAACCGATTACTCCCGCTCAGTTAGCATCACCAGTGGGACAGCTGGTTCGGGAAAAAAAACTGTTTACAAGAAATGCTGTTGGCACGCCGGGGAAAGAAGTGTTGAGACGTGATTTTCCCGGAGTCGGTACTGGACGAGTGGCAGTCTCTTACAATGGCACAGGCAAGGATGCTACTTTTTACTGCTGGTTAACTGATTATTAAATGTTATGTTACGTATTCAAGTAGATTAAAGGTAATACACTTGGTAATATTTTAAATGTGCGCGGCTGCGCGTATTCACTTATGTTGCAGTAGACTAGTAATTTTTCTCCAAGCCGCGCGATGGCGCTGCAGGTATATCGGTATATCCTGTAGTCTTGTATGTGCCCTCGGAATTTGTTTTTATCGTCTTTGATTCTGGGTTGGAGGGTGAGATTTCTTATTTGAATCCGGTCTGGGGTTGACAGAACATTAACAGAAACAGGCTGCTTCTCTTTGGGCAAATTCTTTGATTTAACTGGATAAAACCACGCATATTAAATTATTGGTTTGATTTTTGTGATGGACGGTCCGTTTGACCGCACTGTTATTGGTTTTACAGCTGTCACCTTACAAAACCGCGGTTTCCATCTCTGATAACTAGCAGCGAGCACTCGACTAGCTGGTTTCTTTTCCTTTTTAACGTTGGCTAAAACACAAATTTAAAATGTTTCGTTGTAATTTTTTAAAACATAGGTGCTCTCTGTCTGTGAGAAATTGCAGGTTGCCCAAAGTGCTTTCTAGTAATCTAGCCAACGATATTCATTCGCTGTAAATGTGCAATGCTGTCGTTTCAGCACAACCTGCTAAGCCAGCTTTGCTGCCTAGCTATAATAACCTAACGTCGATTATTCAGCCACGGATATAGACAGAAATAACAACAAGGTGCTTGTTCAGGTAATGCCTTCATAATATATTTTTCTCATTTTAATAATAATATTAATAAAGGCGTTCGTCAAGGAATTGAAACACTAGCTAATTCAGCACGTATCCATAACATTTGCCTTTTTTTAGTTGTTGTAAATGTTCAACTGATAATTTTCAACAAAAGAGACTCTTCGAAAATGAATCACGGGGTCTCGGAGTATTTGAAGTCTGCTTTAATGAATCACAATTATTCTTGGTCCAGTTTTCGTTTCACGTTGTAAATCTGCCTTTGATGTAAACCGTGTTACAATGTGGGTCAAATCTGGGATTTTATCGCATTGGATACAGTAGTTAATTTACGACAGAACCGTGATCCATGATAATGTAACTGAGCATGACATGAACTTTAATAGCTGTAAGGTCTGTATGTCGTACCATCACTGTGTCCTTATTGAGACGACTCCGCTTCTTTTTTGGCTGGACCGCAACAGCGGGGCCAGCCCTACAAATGCGAATGTCTGTGACTGAGTGACTGACTGAGTGATGAAGTTACACCATTGGTTGACCGAGTTACGAAGTCACACCATTGGTCGGCCGAGTTATGAAGTTACACTATTGGTCGGCCGAATCACGTGTGTTAGGTCCAGCCATATACTAGGTTTTAACCAGGTCTTGTTTCTTTATGAAGACTGAAAGCTTGGGATGGAGGCGGATTTGCTGATTGACTGGCAGCGCGAGCGGGCGGAGATGAGGGCGGAGTTTTCGCGGCTGCAGGACGAGTTGGCCGAGAGCTGCGCTGAGAAGGAGGAGCTTCGGTCCAGGGCCCAGGCTTTGACTGACAGGGTGAGCAGCTGGGTCGTCTTGGTTTCTCCCCGCCCCTCTGTAGTGCAGTATGGCTGCCCAGCGCAAGCATCTCAAAGTGGTCATCGTGCGCTTGTCCCTTCCTCAGCTCGTGCAGTCTGTGAACCCCACGATGTCTGCGCGGCATGACGGCGAGCAGCGGGACTGGAAGAGGAAGTTAAGGGAGGGCCGAGAGCGGGAGGCCAGGCAGGCTCAGCTCATCCACAAACTGCAGAGCAAGGTCTGATCTCCCGGGCTGGGGAGAGCTGTCTGTGGCATGGCTGTTGTACAGGGTCTAAAGTGGGGATGTGATTTTCAGATATTTCGAACATTCCAATCCGAAAGAAAATTGAGTAACCAAACTCCCTCATTCTTTCTGCTGTTAGTTCTGTGTGCAAAAAACTTCAATAATAATAATAATATTCAAGTTATGTGTGCTGGTGTGAGCTCTTGTGTAATGGTGTGAATGCCTGCATGTGCTCGTGTGTAAAGGTGTGAATACCTGCATGTGCTCTTGTGTAAAGGTGTGAATACCTGCATGTGCTCGTGTGTAAAGGTGTGAATACCTGCATGTGCTCTTGTGTAAAGATGTGAATACCTGCATGTGCTCTTGTGCAAAGGTGTGAATACCTGCATGTGCTCTTGTGTAAAGATGTGAATACCTGCATGTGCTCGTGTGTAAAGGTGTGAATACCTGCATGTGCTTGTGTGTAAAGGTGTGAATACCTGCATGTGCTCGCGTGTAAAGGTGTGCTGTGGCTCTCAGGTCTTGGAGTACAGAGCGCGCTGCCAGGGCCTGGAGCGTCAGCTGGTGAGTGGAGAACGAGAGCAGAAAAGAGAGGTGAGGATAGAGGGTGATTATTTTTCTTTTATCCAACTGATGTACTAGAATCAATATTTTTACTGATCTTCTCAAACAGTAAACTTCAGGCGCTTCACAACGGGAACAAAAACCCTGAAATTACAGTATTGAAATTCGATTCAGTCGAATTTGTCTGTTCATTGTTTCTGTTTTTGTGGTATGTGCGAAGAAGATCAGAGATGAACACAGCAACTCGCTCGAGAGTGCCCTCATCAGGCTGGAAGAAGAACAGCAGAGGTAACAGCACTGCAGCTTACTGTAAAATTCTCAGATGAGTATTTGGCAATGTGCTCTTGCAGAAAGAGGATGGTTGGAAGTTTTTCAGCGCTGAACAACCCAGTCAGCTGCTGAAGGTTTTAGCAGGACTTACTGAAAGGACATATAATAATTAGAAATAAAACTGGAGCCTTCTCTGTCTGTCTCTTGCCTATGCAGAAGTGTGGGCATGGCAGAAATGAATGCTCTCCTGCGCAGTCAGCTCAGCCAATCAGGAGAAGCCAATGAAGCTCTGAGAGAGGACCTGAGCAAGTTGACTTCTGATTGGGCCAGAGCTGTGGAAGAGGCGGGCCGAAGGGAGAACGAGTGGCAGAAGGAGAAAGAGGTAGAATAATTATCCCAAGTGAATCTAAACCTGCCACAAGTATGATCCTGATAGGCTGTCCTTACAGTGTCTGTGGCAGTTTGCTAGATGTGCTTCTCCAAAGGTGACACAGTGGAAAACGCAGGCAGGGAGACATGCAGTTAAATGTAATACTGTTGGGACAGTGACACAGTTTTGTTGTTGTGACTCTGTGCTCCCACACATCAGATTTAAAATGAAGCAGTGACTATGAGGTTAAAGTGCAGACTGTCAGCTTTAATTTGAGGGCTTTTACATCCATGCTGGGTGATCCGTGTAGGAATTACAGCCCTTTCATACATTATAGCCCTTTTGTATTTAACGGTATAGTAAGCGGGCAGGTATAGTTATCCTAAAGTGCAGTGTTGCTGCAGTGATCCACGGAGTTCTGTTTGTGCTGTTGGTCTTGATTTATTTTTTTATTTTTTTTCAGTTGTACTTCAATTAATTAATACCGCAGATGACATCGTTACTGTTGATGTAAAAGGGGGGGAAAAGTTGGTCTCCCTCACCTTTATCTTACTGTCCCTGTTTTATTGTCTCCGCCCCCTCCGCCAGCTCCTGACGAATCACATCGGGCGTGAGCACACCCGTCTGATCTCACTGTGGGGGGGTGTGGTCACACTGAGACGCCATTATCACACCCTGAGGACCGCTACTGACAGGTGAAGTCCAAATTTCATATGAATCCACGTTTATGTCAAAAATGTTCAGTTTTTGGCTGTTTTAGAGTTTTGCCTCAGCTGCGTTCATGGCTACATGCTAATGGGTTTTATCTGATATTACTTGAAAAATGTCTTGGCTTTCATGATTGGTATGTCTTCAACCTAGCACCAGAGTGCCGTTAGACCTACGTTAAAAACTGAATATTACAAACTGGGGAATAAAGAAGAATCTTCATAAAATTAAATGTTTTTTGTTTCCTTCTTTTATGAAGAAGGAAGGTATGAAAACATGGGTCAATATGGAAAGTGGTTGGAGAATTTAATTGGGAGAAACTTGCTAGAGTAGTGACTGGATTTCCCGAGGCCAGGCCCTTGTGAAAGTAACGCTTCCTTCTTCTCTGTCCTGCAGGGACTTATGGGAACTCCGGGCGGAATTCTCCCGGGTCTCCTCCTCCCTGCTCTCCTGCTACGGGTCAGTTAGCTCCAGCCTCGTCTCTAGCCTTGGTGCTGGCCACGCCCCCAGCCTTGGGGCAGGCCATGCCCCCGGCCTTGGTGCTGGCCACGCCCCTGGCCTTGGGGCAGGCCACGCCCCCGGTCTCGGGACAGGCCACGCCCCTGGCCTTGCGGTCTCCTCCCCCATCCCGCCCTCCTCCCTCTCCCCCACGCTGGGACCCCTGTCCCTGCAGGACCTGGAGCGCAGCCTCAGGGAGAAGGAGCAGGAATTCGTGGAGCTGAGGGCCCAGCACCGCACCCAGACCCAGCAGCTCCAGGACAGGTCAGCATGGGAGCCCCGCCCCTGTATCCCAGCAGCCTTTTCACCTTTAAGACCCGCCCACTGTATCCTAGCGACATTTTCACCTTTAGACACGCCCCCTGTATCCCAGCAACCTTTTCACCTGTAGACCACCTAGATTCTAGTTGTGCCATTGCTTTCTTTGCAGAGTTTGGAAAGACCTGAAGAGCCAGTGATGGTGGTGGGGGAGAGGGAGAGGGTGGGACACTTATTCTCTCTCTCTCTCTTCTTTCTTTCAGGATCTCCGAGCTGTCCTCCTCCCTTCAGGCTCAGGAGAGGGAGAGGAGGAGACAGGAGGAAGAGGAGGAGGGGAAGAGACAGAGTGAGGTGGAGAAGGAGAAGGAGAGAGAGAGAGACTGGGACAGACACAGAGAGGTGGAGAGGGACCTACAGTCCGTCCAGCAGGCTGTCCTTAACTTGGTGAGGGAAATTTAGGCAGCGGTGTGGAGCAGTGGTTAGAGGTCTGATCATCTGAACGCAATTGCTGTTGCTACCATTTGAACAGTACTGCACCTTAGTGGAGTTACTCCTTTAAAATGGCCGCTTGGTAATTTAAAGGGGGTAAAATGGGTGCATGCTTTCATTTGCTCTTTAAAACGGAGTCTGCCAAGCAGAAGCTGGATGAGGTGATGAAGTGGTGCGTGCAGCAGGGAGCCGTGTGCAGTGCAACCCAGCTTGCGGTGTTTAATTGTGCCGGTCCGGTGTGGTCCGGTCCGGTCCGGTGTGGTCCAGTCTGGTCCAGTCCGGTCTGGTCCGGTGCGGTCCGGTCCGGTGCGGTCCAGTCCGGTCCGGTGCGGTGCGGTCCAGTCCGGTCTGGTCCGGTGCAGTCCGGTCCTGTGCGGTCCAGTCCGGTGCGGCGCTCTGAGAGAATGTTCCGGGTTTTCCAGGCTAACTTCCTCAGCGCGCGGCGGCTGGACGCACGGGGCAGCGCTCCTCTCTCCCTGGCCGACCTGGCCAATGACAGACTGCCCTCCCTGCTCACCATCATCGCCGAGGCCGAGACCGCCCTCCAGTGCCGACACGAGGAACTGCAGGTGACAGAAAAAATAAAGCCTTCTGTATGGCGGGTACAGATAATGGATGGATGGATGTAACCTCTGTGAGTGACTGAGCTGACTTTTTCTTCCGTTTCGATGAGTCGTTTCAGGAAGCGGAGGTGAGGATCCTGGGACTGGAGGCGGAGGTAGAGGCCCTGGAGCAGCAAATCAGAGTCCTGCAAAAGGATGGGGCGGAGCTTCAGGAGTGGGCACTGCAGGGGGGGCAGGAACTGAGGCACACACAGGAGCTGCTGCAGAGGTACCCCTCCACTCCCCCCCCCCCCACGCTCTGACCCTGGAGGTTAAATTAGGGAGGGGTGATCGCAGGGTAGTGTAGTGGTTAGGGAACTGGGTGTATATCCAGGGGTATAAACTGATAACTATGTAAAAAATGTACTCTGTGTAATATGCTCTTAATAAGAGCGTCTGTTGAATTCCATAAATGCAATGTGCTGTAATGTAACTTAACGATGGCAGAATAAGGATTCCTGACCACATTGTGGGTGGAGCTATCATGTGCTGTCACTCATTGGCCTGTTTACATGAATAGAAAGACTCTGCTCTGCACAGCTAAGATTGCAAGGGCAGACAAGACTGTGCCTGTTAAACAATGACTGTGCGATTTTTTGTAAAATGAATAAAGGAATTGTTCACAAAAAAAAAACACAGAGATTGATTCACATCGGTGTGAGTCAGCGACGGCACAGAACAGCTCCACCGATTCTGTGGCTGGCGAGCTCCCCCCCCCCCCCCCCCCACCCCCCCACCCCCCACCGCTTCCCCGCCCGTCTCTGAGCTCTAAGACGCCCACACACTCTTGAGTCTGAGTCTGTTACCAGTGGGGATGAAGGAGGGGGTCGCCTTGGTGACCATGGGTGGCGGTAACCATGGCGCCCACAGTGCGTGGCTGAAGACAGACGCGTGTTTCTCCCCTTCCCCGTGGCAGCGAGCGGGAGACGGCCGTGTCGCTGGGCAGCCAGCTGAGGGAGGCGGAGCGTCACGGCGAGGAGCTGAGGAGGGAGAACGAGCACCTGAGGCGCCAGCGGAGCCGCGAGGAGGAGGAGCGCAAGGAGCTGGAGAGGGACCGGCAGAGACGGTAGCGCCTCCTCCCCCGCCCCGCCCTGCCCCGCCCCGCCCCATCTCCTCCCCTGCCCCGCCCTGCCCTGTCTCCTCCCCACCCTGCCCTTCCCTGCCTCTTTCCCTGCCCTGCACTGTGCCCCCACCCCCCACCCCACCCTGCCTCGCCCCGCACAGTTTCAACGCACCGAACCATTCTGTGAATGGACACGCTACTGAAACCTAAGTGCTGATGTGTCGCTTCACATTGATGAAACAAGCTGCATAGAGCCAGATTTGCTGACCAATTAGAGATTTAATTCATGCCACAGCTTTGCCCTTTGAGATTATAAATTAGAACAGAGGGCATATCTTCTGTTCACACATCCCTCTTAGAGAGGTCCAGTCATATATACGTTTATTTATATGTGCCCAGTCAAACTGGCTACATTCTCTGGAGCGTTTATGTTGGGTCTTTTTGGTGAATGATATCAGGCTTCAGCCAGGGGTCAGTGAGGCTTCATAAACCCCAAAGTGGGAGGGGTTATGCTGTTGATGTGTGTGCGTGTAATGGCCTGTTTGGGTATCTCAGCGTGTTTTGCTGTTGATGATTTTTCCTGTGTGTGTGTGTGTGTGTGTGTGTGTGTGTGTGTGTGTGTGTGTGTGTCTGAAACGGCCTGTCTGTGTGTCTCAGCGTGGAAACGGGCTTGCTGGAAACCGCCCAGCTGATGGAGAGGGTGGAGCACAGCCGTCAGGAGCTGCACAGCCTCCAGGGGGCGCTGGAGAGCGAGAAGTTTGAGCGCGTGCGGGCTGAGGGGGAGGCGGCTGACGCCAGGGATGCACTATTAAAGGTGAGCCCTCCCCAACACCCCCCTCCCCGACATCCCAGCCCCCCCCCCAGCTACTCCCGTCCTCCCCCCTCCCTGACAGGCCAACCCCCCCCCCCCCCCAAGAGCCTGACACCCCAAACTCCTGAACTCTTTTGGCTGTACTTTCTCATTGGCCCTCCTCCTGCTGGCTCCTCCCCCTCCCGCCCTTTTCAGGCCCGTGAGTCGGCCCTGGCCCTGTCCTCCGGGCAGACCCAGCTGAGGCGCGACGTGGCGGAGAGCCGGGACGCCCTGGAGAAGATGGCGGCCCTGAACGAGGCGCTGGCCCTGGACAAGCGGGAGCTGGGGGCGCGTACCCTGCAGGTCTGACACACGGATAGCCCTGTGACATCACAGATAAGATACGCTGGTTCAGCTCTGACAGGCTAGTTCAGCTCTGACAGGGCTCTTTTCGCATGTGAATACTGTTGATCGATCTCCCCCCTGATTCAGTCCCCTCTCCCCTTAGCTGGAGACAGAGCTGGCAGATGCTATGTCCTGCCTGCAGACGATGAGGTCAGAGGTCACAACCCTTCAACGGGAGCTGAAGGGCGTTTCCCAGGAGGCAACAGAATTAAGGTTTGACAGTAAACGCGCACATTATCCGATAAGCAGTCGCTTGTGTGATTTGATTTACTGGGGAAATCGTTTTGTCGCTCAATAACAGCGCTTTACAGTTTTCCCCGGTGTTAGCAGTGACTGCCGTCTGAATGCACAGGGAGTGTGCTTCAGTGCCTGTGAGAGATATGTGCTGCTGTGATCAGTGTTGGTATTCAGAGCCTGTGAAAGATATGCACAGCTGTGATTGGTTTTTATTACCTGTGAAATATGTGTGCAGCTGTGATTGGTATTCAGTCCCTGTGAAAGACCAGTGCAGCTGCGATGATTTTGTTGTTCAGTCCCTGTGAAAGACCAGTGCAGCTGTGACTGATGTTGGTATTCAGTCCCTGTGAAAGACCAGTGCAGCTGTGACTGATGTTGGTGTTCAGTACCTGTGAAAGATGTGTGCAGCTGTGTTTGGTTTTGATATTCAGTCCCTGTGAAAGACCTGTGCAGCTGTGACTGATGTTGGTATTCAGTCCCTGTGAAAGACCAGTGCAGCTGTGCCTGATGTTGGTATTCAGTCCCTGTGAAAGACCAGTGCAGCTGTGATGATTTTGTTGTTCAGTACCTGTGAAAGACCAGTGCAGCTGTGGCTGATGTTGGTGTTCAGTCCCTGTGAAAGACCAGTGCAGCTGTGATGATTTTGTTGTTCAGTACCTGTGAAAGACCAGTGCAGCTGTGTTTAGTGTTGGTGTTCAGTCCCTGTGAAAGACCTGTGCAGCTGTGATGATTTTGTTGTTCAGTACCTGTGAAAGACCAGTGCAGCTGTGTTTAGTGTTGGTGTTCAGTCCCTGTGAAAGACCAGTGCAGCTGTGCCTGATGTTGGTATTCAGTCCCTGTGAAAGACCAGTGCAGCTGTGCCTGATGTTGGTATTCAGTCCCTGTGAAAGACCTGTGCAGCTGTGACTGATGTTGGTATTCAGTCCCTGTGAAAGACCAGTGCAGCTGTGCCTGATGTTGGTATTCAGTCCCTGTGAAAGACCAGGGCAGCTGTGCCTGATGTTGGTGTTCAGTCCCTGTGAAAGACCAGTGCAGCTGTGATGATTTTGTTGTTCAGTACCTGTGAAAGACCAGTGCAGCTGTGTTTAGTGTTGGTGTTCAGTCCCTGTGAAAGACCTGTGCAGCTGTGATGATTTTGTTGTTCAGTACCTGTGAAAGACCAGTGCAGCTGTGTTTAGTGTTGGTGTTCAGTCCCTGTGAAAGACCAGTGCAGCTGTGCCTGATGTTGGTGTTCAGTACCTGTGAAAGATGTGTGCAGCTGTGTTTGGTGTTGGTATTCAGTCCCTGTGAAAGACCTGTGCAGCCGTGCCTGATGTTGGTATTCAGTCCCTGTGAAAGACCAGTGCAGCTGTGCCTGATGTTGGTATTCAGCCCCTGTGAAAGACCAGTGCAGCTGTGCCTGATGTTGGTATTCAGTCCCTGTGAAAGACCTGTGCAGCTGTGACTGATGTTGGTATTCAGTCCCTGTGAAAGACCAGTGCAGCTGTGCCTGATGTTGGTATTCAGTCCCTGTGAAAGACCAGGGCAGCTGTGCCTGATGTTGGTGTTCAGTCCCTGTGAAAGACCAGTGCAGCTGTGATGATTTTGTTGTTCAGTACCTGTGAAAGACCAGTGCAGCTGTGTTTAGTGTTGGTGTTCAGTCCCTGTGAAAGACCTGTGCAGCTGTGATGATTTTGTTGTTCAGTACCTGTGAAAGACCAGTGCAGCTGTGTTTAGTGTTGGTGTTCAGTCCCTGTGAAAGACCAGTGCAGCTGTGCCTGATGTTGGTGTTCAGTACCTGTGAAAGATGTGTGCAGCTGTGTTTGGTGTTGGTATTCAGTCCCTGTGAAAGACCTGTGCAGCCGTGCCTGATGTTGGTATTCAGTCCCTGTGAAAGACCAGTGCAGCTGTGCCTGATGTTGGTATTCAGCCCCTGTGAAAGACCAGTGCAGCTGTGCCTGATGTTGGTATTCAGCCCCTGTGAAAGACCAGTGCAGCTGTGCCTGATGTTGGTATTCAGCCCCTGTGAAAGACCAGTGCAGCTGTGACTGATGTTGGTATTCAGCCCCTGTGAAAGACCAGTGCAGCTGTGATGATTTTGTTGTTCAGTCCCTGTGAAAGACCAGTGCAGCTGTGATGATTTTGTTGTTCAGCCCCTGTGAAAGACCTGTGCAGCTGTGCCTGATGTTGGTGTTCTCCACAGGTTGCAGAGGACTGCAGATCTGCAGGCCCTGCAGCAGATGGGGGACAGAGAGAGGGATCTGGAGAGAGAGGTGGAGAGTTTGAAAGAGGAGAGAGAGAGGGAGGTCAGCCTGCTGACGGAGGCGAGAGAGCGGGATGAACAAAAACTGGAGGAGGTAACGCGTTACCACACGAGTCACGTTCTTTCACTCTAAATGTGTGTGTGTTCCTGCTAACCTGTGTGTGTGTGTGTGTATGTGTATGTGTATGTGCGTGCGTGTGTGCGTGTGTGTGTGTTTATGTATGTGTGTGTGTGTGTGTGTGTATGTGTGTGTGTGTGTGTGTATGTGTATGTGTATGTGCGTGCGTGTGTGCGTGTGTGTGTGTTTATGTATGTGTGTATGTGTGTGTGTGTATGTGTGTGTGTGTGTGTGTATGTGTGTATATATGTGTGTGTGTGTGTGTGTGTGTGTGTGGGTGTGTGTGTGTGCGTGCACGTGTGTGGGTGTGTGTATGGTGTGTGTGCATGTGTGTGTGTGTGCACGTGTGTGGGTGTGTGTTTGGTGTGTGTATGGTGTGTGTGCACGTGTGTGTGTGTGTGTGTGTACGTGGGTGTGTACGTGTGTGGGTGTGTGTGGGTGTGTGTATGTGTGTGTATGTGGGTGTGTGTGTGTGCACGTGTGTGGGTGTGTGTATGTGTGTGTGTGTGTGTGTGTGTGTGTGTGTGTGCACGTGTGTGGGTGTGTGTACGGTGTGTGTGTGTGTGTATATGTGTGTGTATATGTGTGTGTGTATGCATGTGTGTGTCTCAGCTCTCTGGGCTGCACAGTGCAGTGTGTGGGGAGCTGCGGGGCGCGCAGGCTGAGCTGAGCAGAGCGGTGGAGCAGCAGAAGAGGGCGGAGAGAGAGAGGGACGACCTGCTGAGGGAGGGGCAACGGCTGGAGGCGGGCGTGCGAGCGCTGGAGAGAGAGAAGGAGGAGCTGGAGAGGGGCCGGGCCGAGCTCGGGTGAGCTGGATCATGGGAAATGTAGTTGTACGGTCATGTCAGACGTGTAATCAGGATTTGTCTAAACATAAACGAGTACAAAGCTATTTTCAGATGCACAAAGTGTCACCCGTTCTACAGATAGATTCTCCCATTTGCCTAAATGTGCTTATTTACGAACGCCAGCCGGTAAAAGACTGCTAGCCGTGTGTCGGTATGGTAATGGCTCTGTCTGCGGTAATTGCACGGAGCTGATTTGCGTTTTGGGGATTGCTCTCGCCTCTGCTGAGCAACTGCTGTAATTTCATAATGCGAGGACCGTAAAATGGAAGTCTGATATGCGCTGTGTTACGATGCCACTGGGACCTGGTCTGTGAGCTCCCCCGCCCCCCTCCTCTTCCTCCCCCTCACATCCCCCCCCCCCCCCACCCCCCCCCAGATCGCTCTCAGCCGCCCTGCAGAAGCAGGTGGCTCAGCTGCAGGAGCAAAGTTCCGGCCTGGAGGTGCACAGGGGCCAGCTGGAGGTCCAGGTGCACACGCTGTTGCAGGCTAAAGACGTGCTTCAAGGTGAGCTCCCAGGCCGGCGAGCACGGTGAGACAGAGAGGGAGAGAGAGAGAGGGAGAAAGAGAGGGAGAGAGGGAGAAAGAGAAAGAGAAGGAGGGAGAGAGACAGTGAGCGAGAGAGGGAAAAAGAGAGTGAGGGAGAGAGACAGTGAGAAAGAGAGGGAGACAGAGAGGGAGAAAGAGAGTGAGGGAGAGAGACAGTGAGAAAGAGGGAGAAAGAGAGGGAGAAGGAGAAGGAGACCGACAAAAGAGAGAGATGTGGGGAGAGAAGACAGATTAGCACACAGAGAAACAGAGGTAGAGAAAGGCAGTGTTACAGAATATGATTAGGGCTTTCACAATGGCTCAAACCGTTGGCTTAATACCCACAAGAGCAATTTTCTGCTTTATACCGTGACCCCCCAGTGCCCCAGTACCAGCCGTTATAAAGCCCAACAGTGGTTTAAAGCAATTATAAAGGAAAATTCTCTAAGGCTCTAAAATATCCTTCTTTGTTCACAAAATCCTGGGCCAATATGAAACGTACACTAAAACTTAAATAATATTTAAGACACTGTGTGTGTGTGTGTGTGTGTGTGTGTGTGTGTGTGTGTGTGTGTGTGTGCGCACAGGGGAGATCCAGTGTCTGCGAGATGAGCTGGACAGACAGACGTCCCAGAGCGAGGTGGAGAGGGCGGAGGCACAGGAGGAGAGGGAGAGGAGCCGCAGGGAGGCGGAGGGCAGGGAGGCGGAGGTGGAGAGGCTGAGGGCGGCGGTGGAGCTCGCGGAAGAGCAGCGTGGGGAGCAGGAGGCGCAGAGGGGAGCGTGGCAGAGAGAGAGGGAGGCGCTGAGCTCCGAGCTGGGCCAGAGGGACGGAGAGGTGGAGGCGCTGAGGAGCAGGGTGGAGGGCTTGCTGAGCGAGAAGGAGGAGCTCTCGGGCCTGCTGCAGGAGAGCCAGGCGGAGCTGGAGGGACTGCGCTCCCAACTGTCCACGGAGCAGAGGAAGCAGGAGCAGAGGGTGAGGGAGGCCAGAGGAGAAGCCCAGCACTGGAAGGAGAGAGCGGGGGAGGCGCGGAAGGAGACGGAGGCGCTGAGCCTGAGGCTGACGGAGAGAGAGAAGGAGGGAGTGAGGGCCATGGAGAGAGAGAGGGAGAAGAGCGCGGAGCAGCTGAGGCAGAAGGAGGCGGAGCTCAGACAGGCGGAGGAGGCGGCGGCCAGGCTGGAGGCCAGAGTGGAGGCGCTGGAGGAGGCGCAGCAGGAGAGCGAGAGGCTGCGGGAAAGGGTGAGCGAGCTGGAGGAGCTCAACTCGCAGCTGAGGGAGGGGGAGCGACTGAAGAGCGAGGAGGAGGAGCGGTGGAGGAGG
Source organism: Anguilla anguilla (assembly GCF_013347855.1). Taxonomy (NCBI): domain Eukaryota; kingdom Metazoa; phylum Chordata; class Actinopteri; order Anguilliformes; family Anguillidae; genus Anguilla; species Anguilla anguilla. The sequence continues at coordinate 34,601,968 of NC_049215.1, read as the reverse complement.
AAGAGGGAGGCGGAGGGGAGAGAGCGGGAGGAGAGGCTGCGGGCGGAGCTGGGGCAGAGGAAGGCGGAGGTGGCGCAGCTGAGAGCCAGCACCAGGGAGCTGGAGAGGGAGAGGGAGGCCGCCCGGAGGAGGGCGGGGGACCTGCAGGGGAGCCTGGAGAGCCAGGGGGCGCTCCTCAGAGAGAGCGAGGAGGAGCTGCGGCGGCTGCGGGAGGCGGTGAAGAGGGGCGAGGAGGAGGCCGCCGCCAGGCTGCAGCAGGAGGAGGAGCTGAGGAGGCTGAAGGAGCAGCTCCTGCAGCTGGAGCTGGCGGGGCAGGAGCTCACGGGCCAGCTGAGGGAGACGGAGGCCGTCCTGGACAGAGAGAGGAGCCTGAGGAGAGAGAAGGAGCAGGAGCTGGTGACCGCGAACGGAGAGAGGGAGAGAGCGAGGGAGAGGGTACGGGAGATGGAGGACGAGAGGAAGAAGATGGAGGAGGAGGTGGAGAAATGGAGACAAGTGGCGGGGGAGAGGGAGAGAGCGGGGGAGAGGGTGTCGAAGGCCCTGGTGAAGAGAGAAGGAGAGGTGGAGGAGCTGAAGGCTAGGATAGAGGAGGGAGCAGAGGAGGAGGCGAGGATGAGGCAGACCCTGCGCGAACGAGAGGAGGAGCAGGAGATCCTGGCGTCCCAGCTGAGAGAGGAGCAGGCCGAGGTGGAGAGACTGAGGGCCAGGGTGGAGGAGCTGCAGAGGGGACAGCGCTCCCTGCTGGAGGAGAGGGGAGGACAGGTGGAGGTGCTGGGCGGGAGGGTTCGAGAGCTGGAGGAGGAGAGGGACGGTCTATTCGCGGAGCTGAGGGGCAAGGAGCGAGAGGTGGGGGTCCTGAGAGAGGAGGTGGAGAAGGAAAGGAGAGAGAGGGAGAAGGCAGGTTCCTCGCTGAGGTGGAGGGAGGAGGAGCTCAGGCAAGAGAGAGAGAGGAGGGAGGCGATGGCCGCCCAGCTGACCACCCTGAGGGAGGAGGTGGGCGAGTTGGCTAAGGGGCGGGATCGAGCCAGGGCGGAGGCCAGGGAGAAGGAGGCAGAGAAGGAGAAGATGAGGGAGGGCCTCAAGGCCGGGTTGAAGGAGATGGCCACCCTGAAGGAGCTCCTGGAGGAGAGCCACCGTGAGGGAGAGAAGCTGAAGACGCTCCTCCTGGAGAAGAAGGAGGAGCTGGTGAAGGGGAGGGACGAGCGGCTGCAGGCGGCCCGGGCGGAGCTGGAGGTGCTCAGCGGGAGGGCTCGGGGCCTGGAGGGGGAGAAGCAGGAGCTGGAGGCGCAGCTGAGGCTGAAGGAGGCGGAGCTACAGCGGGCCACGCAGTCCCGGGAGGAGGCAGCCAGAGAGCGGGACAAGGCGGAGAGGAGGTGGGTGGAGGCGGAGGAGGGGCTGAGGGCCACGGTGGCAGAGAGGGAGGCGGAGCTGAGCCGGGTGAGGGCGCGGGTGGATGCCCTGGAGGAGCAGCGGATGGAGCTGAACTCCGCAGCGGGCGAGAGGAGCCAGGAGGTGGTGGAGCTCGCCAAGAGGACGAGGGAGCTGGAGAGCGAGCTGGAGGTGGTGAGAAAGGGCAGGATGGAGGAGACGGAGAGGTGGGAGGAGAGGATGGCGGAGCTGAGAAAGGAGGGGGAGGAGAAAGAGGAGAAGTGGATGGAGGAGGAAGACCAGCTGAAGAGGGAGAGTGAGAGACTGAAACAGGCTGTGGAGGAGAGGGTGGAGGAGGTGGAGGTGGTGAGAGAAGCTCTGAGAGCGAAGGTGAGAGAGGTGGAGGTGATGCAGGAGAGGGTGGAGGAGGCGGAAATGAAAATGGCTATGCTGACGCAAGCGGAGGAGGAGCGAGACAGGGCGGCGCAGGAGGAGGCGCGCGAGAGGGAGAGACTGCAGAGGCAGCTGGCGGACAGGAGCAGGGATGCGGGGGAGCTGAGAGACAGGATGAGGGAGCTGGAGGAGGCGCTGGAGAAGGAGAGGGAGCGCAGGATAGAAGCAAGGGAGCGAGACCGGCTCAGGATGCTGGAGGAGCAGAGGAGAGAGGAGCAGGCCCAGACGACCGAGCTCCTGCAGGGCATTCTGGGTAAAGTGGAGAAGGAGAAGGCGAGTCTCGCAGCGGAGCTGAGGGAGAAGGAGGAGGAGGTGGAGAGGTGGAGGAACAGGGCGGAGGCGCTGGAAGGAGAGAGCGAGGGGTCGAGGCGGAGGGAAGGGGGTCCGGCGGACCCGGCGGGGGGGGCTGAGGACGCTCCGGACGGGGTGAGCGTGGAGCGGCTGAGGGAGAGGGTGGCCTCGCTCCTCCTGGAGAAGGAGGCGCGGGAGCGGCTGCTGAGGGAGAGGGAGTCGGAGGTGTACGCGCTGAAGAGGCGGGCCGAGGACCTGGGTCAGGACCGGGAGCGGGTCCGCACCGCGCTGGAGAGGACCGAGGCGGCGCTGGTCCGGTACCAGGAGAGGAGCCGGCAGCTGGAGCAGAACCGGACCGGCGGACCCGATACGCTCACACTCTCCCAGGTCAGTACCGCAGGCCCCCCCCCCCAGAGATAACGCTGAGCCCCCCCACAGGCCACACCAGCACCCTCCTGCTGCCCAGAGAATGAGGCCTTCATTCTGTCTTCATTCATTTAGCACTTCAGAGGTTGCTGTCGGATGATCTGGTGTGTTATTTGAGTTTAATTAATGTTTAGCTCATTGATTTGCATTGCAAGACTTCTGATGTGCTATTTTGGGGTCATGAAATCAAAACTTTCCTCCTGAAGGGAGAACCAAATGTAATGGGCAATTTGTGTTAGATATACAATGTCTCTCCACCCCCAGATCTACAATAACAAGAAATAAGCAAATAGACCCTAAATTTGCACCCATTGACCTGGCACCTCCCGCCCCACAGCTAAAATAAACCAGAGCAGTAGGTAAGCCCTGCGTTTGTACCCTCTGAGCAGGTGGGTGAGAGTGCCGGTTGTGTTGTGGCTGAGCAGGAGCAGAAGCAGCAGGTGCAGTCCCCTGAGAGGCCAGAAGGGGGCGCTGAGGTGCAGGAGCGGCTGCAGGCCATGCAGAAGGCGGTGGCGCAGCTGGAGTTTCAGCAGCAGAAGCTGCAGGACAGGAACGCGCAGCTGGAGCAGCGGGTGGCCAGGCTGCGCGCTGAGAGGGCCAAGCTGAGGGACATGCTGAAGCAGGTACCGCCCTCGTCTTCAACATCTTATTTATTTATGTTCATTTTTTTTTTGTCCTCCTGTTTTTAATCGCTCTTAAAACTGTGTGATTTGTGTGTGACCCGGTCCCCAGTTGGAGCAGGAGCGGGAGAGGGTCCTGCATCACCTGTCACAGTCCGACTCCACTGCAAGGGAGAGCTCCAGAATACAGGTTAGACAGTGCGGGACTGTGTGTGTGTGTGCGTGTATGTGTGTGTGCGTGTATGTGAGTGTGTGTGTGTGTGCGTGTGCGTGTGTGTGTACGTGAGTGTGTGTGTGTGTGTGCGTGTGCGTGCGTGTGTGTGTGCGTGCGTGCGTGCGTGCGTGTGTGTGTGTGTGTGCGTGTGCGTGCGTGAGTGTGTGTGTGTGTGTGTGTGTGTGTGTGTGTGCGCGTGCGCGTGTATGTGAGTGTGTCTGCACGTGCAAGCGTGCATGCATGAGTGTGTATGTGCATGCATGTGTGTGTGTGTGTGCGTGCGTGTCCGAGTGCGTGTCCGAGTGCGTGTGCGTACGCCTGCCTTTCGGGAAGCACGCAGAGATGAGCCCGTTTACTCACCTCTCCTTCAGGGCGAGCTTCCTCACGCAGAAGAGGATGAGGAGCAACTGACACTCCTCAGGGCACGAGTGCTAGAGCTGGAAGATCAGGTGAGACTTCATTCATTCATCCAATCATTCATTCATTCATTCATTCATTCATCCAATCATTCAATCAATCAATCAATCAATCATTCATTCATTCATTTCATCTTTCATTCATTCATTCATCCAATCATTCAATCATTCATTCATTCATTTCTTTTTTGAAGAAAATACAGAAAACTCACATGGCAAGGCACTCAATCTCCAGTGAAAAAGGTAAAAAAGCCTTTATTATTTGGCTGTGTGATGATAGAAAAAGTCATGAGTGCATGTGTTGCTGACAGGTTGGTACTTTTTTTCTATCATGATACAGCCAAATAATAAAAAAAATTTCATTTTTTCACTGGAGATTGAGTGCTTTGGAATTTAACGTATTTTATTCCCTATGGATACGAACCCCACCTTGCAATGAGCACTTCTCTACTTTCATACTTTTATCTGAAGCCAAGGCAGCTTTCCTTCTTTTTACCATTTTATGTTTCATTATTTATTTTTCATTTTCCATTATTTCTCTCTATCAAATCCTCCCAGGTGCAGCATCTGAGGAAAACACTGGCAACGGATCACAGGGAGAGGGCGGAGTTTATCGAAGAATCCTCCAGGAACAACCAATGGCTGATCTCACTGCGGCAAGACCTGACCGACTCCTTGGCAGTGGTGTCACAGAAGCCCCTCCCATCAGTGCTCCAGGCTGAGACTCAGCGATTGGACAGAAGTCTGAGAGAGGAGGAGTTTCGGTTGTCTCTCAGCAAGTCTTGACCGACACTGATGTTTGAGATTTTGCACTCCTTATTGCTTGAATGGCAATCAGTTGGAAATGTTCCTAACTTTTAATTTTAATATTACTTGAGATAAAAAAAAAAAAACAAGGACACAGATATTGGCCGTTATTGAAGATGAGTTGAAGTATGCTTGGCTGATTGATGGGCAGCTTTAATATGCTTTCATACCTGTTAAGTAATGTTTGCTAAACTGTTTAATTTTTTATTTTAATTTCTCATACTGTTTTATTGTTATCAGTATTTTTTAAATTAATTTATTATTTTATATATATTCCATTGTTTTTTGTCCTCTTTTTAACTTAACTAACTAGTCTGTTTTTACTTCTGTCACTTTTTCTCTAAAGTGCATTGAATAGCACTGCGTGTTCGAAATGTGCTATATAAAGTTTATTATTACTATAATGCAGTCTACATTATATTTATTTATGATAAATTACATTTTGTCTCATGCCATCTGTGGTCTAATATCATTATACCATTGGACAACTTCTATTAAATTAAAAAACCATTCAAGTCTTTCAAGACTCTGATTGGAGTACTTTAATTATATGCACGTGACAGAGTGAAACCAGAGGTAATGTTTGTTCTAAGAGATGTGTAGATAAAAAGTAGACCCATAGTTCCAAGAAGTCCCTCAGTTGTGGGTGGTGTGTAAACATTGCATAGGTATTTTTTTCCCCCCATTACCTTTGTTATTTTATACCAGGGCTGCCCAACCCTGTCCCTGGAGACCTACTGTCCTGTAGGTTTTCACTCCAACACTAACAAAGCACACCTCATTCAACAGCTAGAGATCTCCTTGAGCTGGTAATTAGTAGAATTGGGTGTGCCAGATTAGGGATGAAATTAAAGCCTACAAGGATGATAGATCTCCAAGAACAGGGTCGGGCAGTGTCTGCAACATGCCAAAGACGGGTAAGCAAAGACATCTTGTTGCCAATGTCACATATGTCTTCTGTTAAAGAACACATACATGTTCGATGCATACAAGCACAGGGATTACTTTCCCCTGAAAACATTTGACCTAAATGAAGTTCTGCACGTTTTTCCACTTACATTCCCACTCCACATTGCTTCACGCGCGAGGGAGAGGGAGAGGGAATGGGGGAGTATAGTGTGTCTCGTATTTCCTCGTGGTTGAGAAATTCTTCTCTGCACACACCAGTGTATTGTTTTTTTTTTTGCAAAAACCATATTTTTTACGGTTTAACAGCTTTTATTGGCGGGGCAGGAGTCTTGGTTGACTTCCAGTCGCACAGACAAATCCCTGTGCGTTTCAGAGGCTGGCTTTACCGTTGGGTGGACAGATTTGTTTGCTGAACTGTCTGAAATGGTGCCCCAGACCAGCTGAAGAAGAAAGGACAGTGGGCATTAAATGAGATTTTTAAAGACAAGCTTTGTCATGGAATGGTCTGATGGATCAGGATGGGAATTAATACACAATGATACACTTTGGTAGAAAGATAAAGCCACTTCGGTTTGGACCTCTGTTTAACATGTTAATATCTAGTATCCATTGCTAATTCATTTATAAAATATGACCCAAAGTTCAATTACTTTAGTTTTAAATAATGTGAAAAAGAACTTGGCAGATTTAATTTTGAGTACAAACAGTATACCGTTGGCCCAAGATTTTCTATCTGCAAAATAAAAAAAATAAAAGGTGGCAGGGCTTGTACAGAAATTTTTAGCACTGGCATTTTTCAGGGTTTCCAACAAATACGCCAACAATGTTGATGGACTCTGTCCTTACAAAGGTTAACTTGTTCTCTCTGACCTTGTGAAATCAGAATTTGGATAGAGTGCAACATAGCGACACAATAATACTTGGAAACACAACCTATTCTGCTGGTAGGCTACCAAAAGTATTTTGAACATAACAATTCTGATATCTGAAATGACAGTCTGGATGTAATCATGGGGAGACTGAAAACTTCTACGAGGAAACTGGAATCTATGGCAACCTTTACACGTTACCTTCAACGTGTATTTTATATATTTTGCTTGCCATACTAAAAAAACACATACACGAGACGGTATAGGCTACTGTACAGCAAGCGTGTCCAATCTTATCCAAGAAGGATTGGTGTGGGCGCAGATTGTTTGTTTAAGCCCAACAGACCTGATTCAACTTATATTACGTTATATTAATGAATCTAGTACTATTGCTCTGAGCATTGAATAGAGCTGGTTCAGCTTCCGTGTAACGTGAACGAAGGTGCCAGGTAAATTGAGTAGCGACAGTTCATCTTAGACTGTATTACTGTACTGACTTTAATTGCAGATATACACAGTAATTAAGGTTGCTTTCCACGTTTTCGATGAGACGTGACGTGTCGTTCATAACACAGATGAGAATGGGTGGAACGGCTAGAGGGCGCTCCACTTGCTCTCTCAGATGAAAACACACATTGGAGAGGAGAAAAGGATTTTCCATTTCCCCCCCTTTTAATGTACAGTCGAGTCCCGGAAGGACGAGGCGTTTCCATCCGCCCTGTCTGACGCTCGGCCACGGTCACTGCCAAATTTCTCCGCCCAAGAGCGACGGGGGGAAAGAGAGACTCCGCAACCCCCCTCCTTCAACCTTTTCCCTAAACAGAACTGGATTATTCCGCTAATAATACCTCGCTAGCACCGCGTGTAAAGTTGTTATGGTTGGACACTTTTGCGTGTTTTCATGCCGATTTTGGGTTGCTCGCGATGCAACTCGCTAGCTAGCAACAGTCGCCAGTGTGAACAATTTATTTAGTGCTAAGCTACAACTGTTCACCCTTCGTTCTGCACCGCGCCTGGAAATCCACTGGAGTTGTAGCTAAGCCTTCTTCCGTCGTTGTTTGTTTTTTTTCCTCCCACCGAGATCGTACACGAATAGAACGGAAAACAACGCGGCTAACAACATAGCTTGTCTAGTCAGCTGGCTGGCTAACTAGACAGCCAGCTATCATCCTGGGATCATAAACCGGATCCCTGGAAGACGAAACTCCACGGTGGCGAGTGGCTGGCTGGTTTCTTCTCTGCTGCCGACACGGGAGCAACAGAAGAAAGGGGCAGAAAATGCTGGCCAGTTCCTGCGTTTTGACACCAAGTTAAGAAGTCCTTCAACAGAAAATCGTCTGCTTTTAGCTGTAATCATTTCTGAGTCGTCTCGGGGAAACGGTCGAATAAGATTCGACTTGGCTACACGAAGACTGTTCTTCACATAATTAGCTGGAGTGCGAGTTGTGGCTAACGTTACATTTTATACTTAAAGGCCTTTTCTTGGAACCGATTCAAATCCACGGTTTTAGGAAATAGTATTGTAAAATTTAATCCCGACACGATCGGGTCGGTATAAGATGCATTCGTTTAACAAGTTAGCTGTACTTTTCTAGTACTACGCAAGAAATTTTGTATATTTAATGAAGGACATTTGATTTTATTTGGGAAGCATAACGACAGTAACGTTATATTTGGTGAGCGTGTCAGACTCTAATCTTCCAGGATGGGTTTAATTGCAATCTGATCAGATATCCATTCGCTCGCGTGGATATAAAGTAAAATAATCAATAAACCCACAAGGTCGAGTTTGGAGCATTTTTGTTTTGAGGCATTGTACATTTTTTGCACCTTTGAAGACTGGTTACGCGTCTAGCAAGCTCGCTTACGTTAGCTGGTATACACAATGTAGCTAGATAACGAGTGGCAGAAATAGGTAATAACGACACCGATAAAAGGAAGATTAGAATATAGTTAAACATAGGGGAAATAGTGTAGACCATTCACGGAAAAGCTTATTTAAAAAATATAATTTTTTATAAGGTGAGGGACCGTTGGCTAGCAAAAATCATGCGATTCCTTCCCACGTTCATTTGTAATTTGCACCCAACTGGATATTACAGTCCGCGCGAATGACCTGGGATTGGAAAAAAGGGAGAGAAAAGGGCGAAAAAACGAAAACTTTGTGGAGGAGCCACTTGCTTCAGCGGAGCCGGAGTGCATCGACAATGAGGACGGTCGCGGGCCGAATGTCGGTTTTGGCGTTGGGACTGTACGCCGTGCTTCTCCTCAGCCCAGTCGCTGGTGAGTATCTAGCTAGCTGGCGCAAGCTAACGCTATCCGACTAGGGTACGCTAATTTGTCCGTTACGTTAGACTTGTCTAGCTAGCTACTCGCTAACGTTATTCCTAGGCGAGTCTGTAATGTTTGACGTATTAGCTATGTTGATATTGGGATATGGCAACCGAAGATGTTCGTTTACACAATCCGGCGAATGTTTATTGGTTTTCGACTTGTACTGCTCGATAGGTATCGATGACTGGTGCTCGCTGACATTAACTAGCTTGTATGTGCCATAACGTAAAGTGTCGTTAGACTAGCGCTATTTTTATTTTGAGATTAGCTAAATATATAGCATCGCCTATCTTGGTAGCTAATGCATCAAATGAACAGTTATACATGGCTGATTCGTGATTGAAATAAGCAGTAGATTTTGGTTGCTGCCTTATTAACTATCTTAGACTAGTTAGTGCGACTAGTTTTGATAACGGCCTTATTAACTAACTCGACTTTTTAGGATCACCTAAATGCATAATTTAGTCTAGTAGTGTAACTAGCAAGCTAGTTAGGATGGTGTGCTGCAAATGCATTCACCGATCCCAGTAACATTGCATAATATGATCATAAGCTAAGGCAAACCCTATTCTGCTGGCTAGCTAAATTACAGACCGGAACATGCCAGTTTATATGTTATTGTATCATCTGCTATCGCACTGTGTATCTGAATGCACATAACTTGCCAATGATTAATGAAGACTTGAAGGAATGCTGTTTTGCTGTCTGGAGAATTGTTGCAATTGGCGAGGTGTAGAAAATATTTGCAAATTTAATCTTACGACAGTCGTACCTGGTAAATTCACCACTACTAGTCTACTAGTATAAGCTAGACGACATTCGCCAGTATCAAGCACAATTAAGTATATTTTATAGTCGACTAAGCTTCGGGTCTTACAATCATTGTACTGTTATGCAGAATTTCACCTGGAAGCCTGGAAAATGTGATCTACGGTTCTTGTATTTTTTGATCCGAGTGGCCTATTGGTTCATTGCCAGCTAAATAGCTTTTGGTATGTAGCATTGCACCATCTTGTCTCCAACCTACCGAACAATGGTAAAGGTCGCGATTCACAAGCCTTGTCACTGCACAGGAGCCCAGAGTTGTGTTTTTTATGTACAGTTGTACGTAGATCAACACGTAAACAATCGCAGCGTACCATGTGACCATGCTGCCTGTGTTTATGTGGAGATTGTATGGAGATAGTGTATGTCCACTGATTACAAGGCATACATTACTAATGTAATCAACCACACATTACTAGTGTAATCAACCACTTCGGTAAACTGCCAGATCTTTAAGTATGTTCTGACTTGGGTTAGAAGATGGTATCAAATTCTGGTCCTCTTTGGTTCCGAATATGTGACCCCACAGATGCAATGGTCAACATCTTCAACATCTAACCAATATGTTGTTCTTTACCGTCTCCCAACAGCAGTGGAGACCAGTTTCGAGTGTGTGTGTTTGTAAGTGTCTTTGTGTGTGAGCACACATGTGAATGGGCCTGCTATATGTTGCTTGCATTCACAATCCAGTTGCAAATAATCACTCGGAAAAGCATTAGCTTGTAAAATCTGTTTGGAGGCTCCAGAAAGCTCTTATGGAATTCCCATCTGAAAATGAATCCCTGAAAGACCATATAGCTAATCTTGAGTTACTCTATATTTGCACTATAGCATCAGAGTGCACAATTAAAGCAGTTAGGTGTGTGCACGCGAAACCTGAGACGATTGATATTTAAAACCCTTTAATGGCTGAGTCATCCGTGTCCATTGCGTGGGCATGAGAAGTTCATCACGCAGCGTGTAGAAGGCTGAATTGATTGTTTGAGGAGAGCCAATGAAAATGACAATGTTAAAAAGGTACGAATTGTTTGCGCGAGCGGAGCTAATGATAATAATAATCCCGAGGCCTGACTGGCGCGAGCCGATCGGCAGCGGTCCCGCTTCTGACGCGGTCTGCGGCTCGGTTCATTAGCTCCGGTCCTTATCGGTACCACGCTCTTAATCCAGTCTGGCGGTCCGCGCTGTGGAGTTACGTCACGCGGAATGTCTGTCTCTGTCCTGTCTGTCCTTCCATAAATATTGTCTAGCGCCTGCAGGGAGGAGGAGTTATTAGCCTCCTTCTGAAAAACACCCTTGTTCCTTATTTCGGAAAAAGAGTGCCGTAAATCTGAAAGCGTCTGTATGTTCATTACACACCTCCCACACCAGTGAGTGATTTTTGCTGTAGGTGGAAAGACGGCTGGGTTCTATTATTGTAAATGGCGTCTTCCAGTTCAAAGGCCGACTTATCGATCTTTCCAGAAGTACTTCTGCCCACAGGCGCCAGTGGAGTGCTTTCACAGCAACTGCAAGTTTTTTTGTGTTTAAAAAAAAAGAAAGTGGAATCCTATTATAATCAATGCTTACCACTTGGGTTCCACTGTCTGCCCTACTTCGTTTGTTTTTTTTTTTTTTGTTGCTGGTTTTCTTTTACTACTAAAAAATTTTTTTTTAGCCCATATGAGGTAAAAATCCAGCTGTGAACTGCTCGTAGATTAGCAGAATTGTTTGGGCGACTCTGTTCTGGCCTGGAAGCGTAGCGGGACAGCGAGGCTGTCGTATGCGAAGAGTCAAACGCTGTGTTTGGTTCCTCGGGTGCATTGGGTGCAGTGCCTGCTGGTTTTTGGTGCCGGGAGGGGGGGGGGGGGGGGTGGGGGGGTGGGGGGTTGGGGTTGGTGTGGGGGTGTGGGGGGGTGGGACAGAAGGACTGTGTAGGAGCCGGGACTGAGCTGAGAGTCTGAAGTTCAGCCCTGTCCTGGCCTGCCGGAGGTTATTCCTAACTTCTGTCTGACCTTGGCTTAGATAAGATAGCCACTGGCTGTACAGTAGCACCAGAGGAGGAGGAGGCGCTTGGGGAGGCCAGGGTGCTGATAGAGACAGTGAGGGCCAAACAAGGAGCCCGATTCCATTATGCTCGTCCTGGCCTGCCCAGTCGATGCGTGTGCCCCCCCCCCCCCCTCCAGTACAGCCATTATGGGAACCTCCCAAAGTGCCCCCCCCCCCCCTTGTGAATCTGTTCACTGCCCACGGGTGGCACGGTGCCCAGTGTTACTGGCCTTTCCTCTCACACTGATAGACTTTTGCAGCTGTGAGAGAAGAGAAAAGGAAAAGAAAAAGAAAAAACTGTGTTTTTTTTCCCCCCGCAAAGCTATGGCAATAAAGACACTCATTTGATATTTCAGTTTGGTGTTGCTTTACAGTATTTTTAAATATTTTTTGTCCTGACGAAACAACAAAAAATATTGTAACTGTTCAGCTTATTTGTGGCTAACCCTGTATAGTCAAGGTGCCGGTGGGGGGGGGGCAATAAAGGATTTTTGTCAAAATGAAACTTATCTTGCTAACTGCTTAGCTAGTGTATGATAACCTCTCAGTAGCTTGGTAGTTCCCCCCCCCCCCCTTTTTTTTTACGGTATCTTGCCACATGTTTTGGGCTTATTTCTAGCCAGGGAAACGGGCCGAAGTCGAAACAAAAAAAAACAAAAAAAAAAAAAAGAAGAAGAAAAAAAAAAGTTCTCTGCCGCGAGGGTTCTCAGACGGAGACAGGTGAGCAGGGTTCAGGAGGTGGGCGGGGCTTGTGTGGCTTTGATTGACTGAGACGGAGCGGAGCCTCGGGGCACAGTCTGGCCGCAGAGCCATTATTCTGCGTCTGAATAAACAAGTAGCAGCGTGAGCGAGGGAGCAGCCAGCTCCGCGAGAGAGCTCCTCGTTCCAGCTCCGCGTGTGAGCTCCTCGTTCCAGCTCCATGAGAGAGCTCCGCGTGTGAGCTTCAGTGTTGGAGCTCCGCGTGTGAGCTTCAGTGTTGGAGCTCCGCGTGTGAGCTTCAGTGTTGGAGCTCCGCGTGTGAGCTTCAGTGTTGGAGCTCCGCGTGTGAGCTTCAGTGTTGGAGCTCCGCGTGTGAGCTTCAGTGTTGGAGCTCCGCGTGTGAGCTTCAGAATTCGAGTTCCGCGTGTGAGCTTCAGTGTTGGAGCTCCGCGTGTGAGCTTCAGTGTTGGAGCTCCGCGTGTGAGCTTCAGTGTTGGAGCTCCGCGTGTGAGCTTCAGTGTTGGAGCTCCACGTGTGAGCTTCAGTGTTGGAGCTCCGCGTGTGAGCTTCAGTGTTGGAGCTCGGCGTGTGAGCTTCAGTGTTTTAGCTCCACGTGTGAGGTCTGCGTTCGAGCTCCCATGAATTTAACCAGACTGATGTGGCCGAGCTCTGCGTCTTCCCCTCATTAGGACAGGCAGACCGCAGATCAGCTCATAAAAAAACTCCCCTCAATTTTTTTTTTTGTGTGTTGGCGTAACCAACACACAAAAGAAATAAAATTCTGAAGTGCTTGAGTGTTGAAAAACCGAATCCTGGCACAATGCGTCACAGAAATAACAGAAAAGCCTGGAGCTTTGAGTCACGGCGGCGGCGGCGGCGGTGGAGGAGGATGGGGGCGGGGCCTGCCGGCGTGCCTGGGGCTGCAGGAAGGGGGGAGGCATCGGCTTTCAGCGTGAGTAATGGAGCCGGAGAACGCCCTGTTCGTCTCCCGCCCGGGTCCCGCTCTCACGCGTCTGCCATGTACAGAGACATGCGTGTGGGGGCTCTGCGTGTCCCCGCCGCCGCCGCCACTTAGACGCATTATTTATCTGCGTCGGGCGCGGCGGCGTCCGTAGCGCCCGGCGCTGCTGCGGGTGGCCATATATAGCCGCACGTCTGCTGGAACAATTCGGGTCGGATTTCTTCCTCCGGGGTGCACTTGAAACGGTCTTCCAGGTCACTACCCGGGTCTCCTGGTGATTGACCTCCGACCCCCCGGGGCCCGCGCTCCGCGTGTAGCTCCTTCATCCGCCGTGTGAGGGTTGAGTCTGACCTCTGAACCCTGAACTTGACCCCCGCGCCCTTCCGCTGAAAGTGAAGATGATTCTATCGCAGCCACTTAGCACCTCGTAACTGTGCTTCACATGCATGTATCTGTTTGGTGCTTCTGTTGTCTGGGCTTGTGCCCCGTCTCAGGGGGGTTTGGGGGGGGGGGGGGGGGGGGGGGGGGATGTAACTGCGTCACCCTCTAACTGCAGAAGTAAAAGGAAAAAGAAAAAAAAGAAGCAACTAGCCTAGCCGTGGAGGGTTTGTGTTGGTAATTATCTTTTCCCCTGCTAGTGAATCCAGTAGGGCCTTGCTCTGTGGTCCAGGACCCTCATGGCTGGAGAGACCCCCTCTCTCCCAGCCTCCAGCCTCCAGCCTCTGGCCTCTCTCCTGGCCTCCAGCCTCTGGCCTCCGGCCTCAGAGCTCCGGCCGTTTATGTCTGTTTGCATTACATTTCATTACATTACATTTATTTAGCAGACGCTTTTATCCAAAGCGACGTACAAAAAAGTGCATATTATGGTCATTAGACAACTACAAAACACAGGTTCAATAAGGTACAACACTAATTTCGTACAGCTAATGTGCAGGCCTTCTCCTGCATTTGGCTAGTTCTGGTTGTAAAGGGTTAGGGTTAGAGTGTGCAAGTGTGCGAGTGTGCGAGTGTGCGAGTGTGAGAGTGTGAGAGTGTGAGAGTGTGAGAGTGTGCGAGTGTGCGAGTGTGTGAGTGTGAGAGTGTGAGAGTGTGTGAGTGTGCGAGTGTGAGAGTGTGAGAGTGTGTGAGTGTGAGAGTGTGTGAGTGTGTGTGTGTGAGTGAGTGTGTGAGTGTGTGTGAGTGTGTGAGTGTGTGTGAGTGTGAGAGTGTGCGAGTGTGTGAGTGTGAGAGTGAGAGTGTGTGTGAGTGAGTGTGTGAGAGTGTGTGAGTGTGCAAGTGTGTGTGAGTGTGAGTGTGCGAGTGTGCGAGTGTGCGAGTGTGTGAGTGTGTGAGAGTGTGTGTGTGAGAGTGTGTGAGTGTGTGGGAGTGTGCGAGTGTGCGAGTGTGCGAGTGTGTGAGTGTGTGGGAGTGTGCGAGTGTGTGAGTGTGTGAGTGTGTGTGTGTGAGTGAGTGTGTGAGAGTGGGGAGCAGCGATAGACGTTCACACTCCACTGCGTCCGTTAGGGCTCATTACCCTCAGTCTGAGGGGGGGGGGGCAGGGTGGGGGGGTTGTTATCACCAGCTCTGACCCCCCTTCCCGTCCCCTTTGGGATCTGGCCAGAGGTTCCTCAGTTTGGCCGTAAACACGGCAAATTTTATGGCGGCACGCATGCGTCGGGTCGCCACTGTGTGGCCGATGGGAACGGGTGTGTTCCCCCTTCGGTGTGGGACGGGTGTGTTCCCCGTTTGGCGTGGGACGGGTGTGTTCCCCGTTCGCTGTGGGACGTTAGGTTGGTTTGGCACGCACTGCGCCCTAGCAGTTACACTCCTGCTTTAATGCACGTACAGAAGGCGCCTCGTTGGCCTGGTGTTCATTTGCCTTATTCTGTTCGGCGAGAACAAAATTTTCATAATAAACGAGCAGCCGTTTTATATTTCCCATTTCATTCTATTCTGCTGTGATGGACTATGGAGTCCAAACTGAGCTCAGCGCCAAACCGAGGTTTTCATGTGCCATCGCACCCCTAATACTCCCCCCTTTCATTGTGAAGGGGAATTATTTTGTTTAAATACACAGGCGATATCAGTTGTGCGGATGACCGTGTCTCTGGGAAATGTCTGTGTTCAGTCCAGGCACACGCGTGTTCAGTCCAGACACAAGCGTGTTCAGTCCAGACACACACGCGTGTTCAGTCCAGGCACACGCGTGTTCAGTCCAGACACAAGCGTGTTCAGTCCAGACACACACGCGTGTTCAGTCCAGGCACACGCGTGTTCAGTCCAGACACATGCGTGTGTTCAGTCCAGACACACACGCGTGTTCAGCCTGGGCACAGCCTTCGTCCTCGTCCTCGCCCTCGGCCTCATGCATTATTCAGCGAGATCGATGAGGCTCTGTTATTAATAGGCTTGCAGGTCGGCTGAATGTAACCCAAACCCCTCCTGCAGGGCCAGGGGTCCAGGCCTTGTGTGTCCGCTTATTCATTTATTTATTTATTTATTCATTTATTTATTTCTGTTTTCCCTGCATTCTCCTCCTTACTGCTGAACGCCCCGTCGGTTTGTACAGCCTTTCTGTTTCAGCACTATCCACATTCAGCAGCTGGCTTCTGTTCGGCTTTATAGTCTGCGCAGCTGGGCACTGGGCACTGGGTGACTGTGACTCTGCAGCTGGGTGTTGGGTGACTGTGACTGCGCAGCTGGGCGCTGACCCTGCAGCTGGGTGACTGTGACTGCACAGCTGGGTGTTTGGTGACTGTGACTGCGCAGCTGTGTGTTCGGTGACTGTGACTGCGCAGCTGGGTGACTGTGACTGCGCAGCTGGGTGTTGGGTGACTGTGACTGCGCAGCTGGGTGTTGGGTGACTGTGACTGCGCAGCTGGGTGTTTGGTGACTGTGACTCTGCAGCTGGGTGACTGTGACCCTCATCCTGACGGGAGCATTGATTGGTTCCCAGTTTTCATGTGCAGCGTTTCTGTCCCAGCAGCCCTTGGGAGATGCCCGCAGAATGAGCTGAAATGTGAGCTCCATGTGTAACTGAACCACGATCTCACACACACACACACACACACACGTGCAGACATACACACACAGCACAGACGCACACATATACAGCTTTTATCAAAAGGCAGCTGCTACCCTGCATCCTCTTTCGTCTCAACACGGTTTTATTATTTTATTTATAATTCATTTTTTCATTTATAATGTATGGGGCAGAGCAGGAGGCGGTGGGTTTGTGTGTAATAGTGCTTCTGAAGTACAGGACCTCGGTGTCGGCTGTTTGTTCCCGTGTTATTTTGTGTGGGTGTGATTAAATAAAAAAGCACATTAAGAGCGCTCCCCTCAGTAACACTGCAGCCGATGCTCATGTTCTCTGTGTCTGAACGTACCGTCGCGCTCTTAATTCTGCGGGCCGGGCCCGTGTGCCAGCCCTGGCTGGTCAGTGGCGTGTGAGTGAGCGCCCGTCTGTCGCCGTGCAGATTTTGGGCGTGATGGATTCGGGCCGTTGGGCGCGCTCCTCTGGAGGCCCCCGGCGCGGCTCCCAGGGCTGAGGCGACGGGCGCTCTGAAACGGCGGCCATTTTCACACCGCTCCGCGCGCCAGAACCGCCCCGCTCCGGAGACGCTGGAGTCGGCTGGCTGTGGAAGGTTTTTTCTGTCCGTGAATGTTAAAGAGGGTTTTTAACCCCGTAGGGTAGGAAGTAGTGGCCAGAGATCAGACCAGGCCAGGTGACAGCAGTGTGTAGCGTTGGGACAGTGGGGCTGGTGTGCAGTGTAATGAAACCCAGCTTTGATTTAAAGGGAGAAAGAAAAGCCCAGCATTAGAGGCCTGTTTGTGTGCAAGCCCTGCAGTTGGGTCTGTGCGCTGGAGTGCAGTCACTCTGGGCAGGTCTGGGAACTGTAGTTCAGGGAGCTCCGCCTCTCTACAGGGGGACCCGTGGACATACAGGTCTGGGAACTGTAGTTCATGGAGCTCCACCTCTCTACAGAGGAACTCATGGACATACAGGTCTGGGAACTGTAGTTCAGGGAGCTCCACCTCTCTGCAGGGGGACCCGTGGACATACAGGTCTGGGAACTGTAGTTCAGGGAGCTCCACCTCTCTGCAGGGGGACTCGTGGACATACAGGTCTGGGAACTGTAGTTCAGGGAGCTCCGCCTCTCTGCAGAGGGACTCGTGGGCATACAGGTCTGGGAACTGTAGTTCAGGGAGCTCTGCCTCTCTACAGGGGGACTCGTGGACAGGAGCCAGAGGCTGATCCCAGATCAGCGGACGCTTGGCTGTTCTCCCGTGTGATGAGCGATGTGACAGTGATGCGAGGGACTTTAGCTGGTGAATCGTTTCTGCGGTAACAGGCTGTGGCCCTGAAGCTTTTTTTATCTGTGGAGTGAGCAGGGCCTGGAGTGTGTGTGTGCGCGCGTGTGTGTGTGGTGTGTGTGTGTGGTGTGGTGTGTGTGTGTGTGTGTGTGTGTGAGAGAGTGTCAGAGACGCTGCTGTAGATACCAGGTGTGTAGGGTTCTGCTGGTAGAGTGCATCGCCGTGGGGGAGAGCAGGAAGTGAGCGCGCTCAGTCAGGTCCTCCCACTCCTGGCCCCCCCCGTCTCCCCCCCCCCCCCCCCCCCGTGTCCTCTGCGCTCTGCTCCTGACGTGGACCGGGCGCTTCTTCACCGCACTTCCTGCCGGACAGCTCACTGGACATGTGGCGTTCCGTGTAGCGTGTGTGGCTCTGTGTAGCGTGTGTGGCTCTGTGTAGCGTGTGCGGCTCTGTGTAGCGTGTGCGGCTCCGTGTAGCGTGTGCGGCTCTGTGTAGCGTGTGCGGCTCTGTGTAGCGTGTGCGGCTCCGTGTAGCGTGTGCGTGTAGCGTGTGCGGCTCTGTGTAGCGTGTGCGGCTCCGTGTAGCGTGTGCGTGTAGCGTGTGCGGCTCTGTGTAGCGTGTGCGGCTCTGTGTAGCGTGTGCGGCTCCGTGTAGCGTGTGCGGCTCCGTGTAGCGTGTGCGGCTCCGTGTAGCGTGTGCGGCTCTGTGTAGCGTGTGCGGCTCCGTGTAGCGTGTGCGGCTCTGTGTAGCGTGCTGTCTGTCAGCCCGTGGCGTGTCGCTCTGTGTCTTTGGCTGTGTTTATGTCTCCTGCTCAGTACTGTACAGCTCTCTCTCTCTCTCTCTCTCTCTCTCACACAGACACACACACACACACACACACACACGTACAGACACAGAGAGACACGCACACACACAAACACACGTGCACACACACACACACACACACACACGTACAGACACAGAGAGACACGCACACACACAAACACACATGCACACACACACACACACTCGCACAGACACAGAGACACACACACACACACGTACAGACACAGAGAGACACGCAGACACACACACGTGCGCACACACACACGTACACGCACACGCACAGACACACACACACACGTGCACACACACACACACACACACACGCGCAGTGTGTGGCAGGCTGTGATGCTGATAGGAGCTGTGTGTGGAATGAGGGCTGGGGGGGTGTACAGTGGTGTGCACACACACGTGTGCACACGCACACGCACAGACACAGAGACACACGCACACACACACACGCAGACACACACACGTGCACACACACACACGCGCAGTGTGTGGCAGGCTGTGATGCTGATAGGAGCTGTGTGTGGAATGAGGGCTGGGGGGGTGTACAGTGGTGTGCACACACACACACACACACACACACACACGCACACGCACAGTGTGTGGCAGGCTGTGATGCTGATAGGAGCTGTGTGTGGAATGAGGGCTGGGGGGGTGTACAGTGGTGTGCACACACGCACAGACACACACACGCGCAGTGTGTGGCAGGCTGTGATGCTGATAGGAGCTGTGTGTGGAATGAGGGCTGGGGGGGTGTACAGTGGTGTTGTTCTGCAGCAGCAGGGTTTAGACTAAACAATGAGTCTCTTCGTGGCTCCACCGGCCGGCCGGGGGGGTGGGGTGTGTGGGGGGGGGCTGTGTGTCTATGGAAGTGGGGGAGGGGAGAGACATTCTCTGGCGCTGACGCCAAACCCCCCCCCCCCCCCCTCCCTCCCTGCTGTTGCTGAACAGATTGAATTCGAGAAAACCCCCCCCCCCCACCACCACCCCCCCTTATCTACCCAGCGATAGACCCCCTGTTCTCCCCCCTCAGACACATTTCACACACTAATTGAAAAATCATTTCACCAAGGGAATGTGCAGCACCACCCCCTTACATCACTGCCACCTCTACCCTCCCGCAGTACCCCCCCACCCCCCCCGAAAGCCTTCAGACCTATCCCAGCAGGCTGTGCTGCTGGAGAGCCAAAGGCTTTTATTCCCTTTGGCTGTCTTACAGGGGAATAGTCTCTTTCTCCTTTTCTTTCTCTGTCTCTCTCTCTCTTCTTTTCTATCTCTGTTTCTCTTTCCTTTTCTATTTCGGTCTCTCTCTCCTTTTCAATCTCTATCTCTGTCTCTATATGTCTT
This sequence comes from Anguilla anguilla, assembly GCF_013347855.1. Lineage (NCBI taxonomy): Eukaryota > Metazoa > Chordata > Actinopteri > Anguilliformes > Anguillidae > Anguilla > Anguilla anguilla. The sequence goes on along the minus strand of NC_049215.1, from coordinate 34,582,280 downwards.
TCTCTCTCCTTTTCTCTCCGTTTCTGTCTCTCTGTCTCTTTCCTCTTCTCTCTTCGTCTCTCACGCTCTCTCTCCCCCCTTTTCTCTCTCTCTCTTTATGTTCCTCTACCTCTCTCCATCTCCCTCCCTCCATCTGTCTTTTTCTCTTCCCCCTCTCTCTCGTTTCTCTTCTCTCAATCTCTCATTCTCATCTTATTCTGTATTTTTTTCTTCTCAGCCCTATCATCTGTTCGTATCTCAGGAAACGATAAGCCTCCCAGACGTTAATTGAATCTCATGACTGTATTTCCAGTGTGTAGAAGTTTTGTCACTCCTGTCAGGTGCGTGTGGATGTGTTACATTCAGGAGTGTGTCTTATGGATACCCTGTGGTGTGTGTGGTTGGGTTATGGTCAGGGGTGTGTGTTGTGGTTACACTGTGGTGTGTGTGGTTGGGTTATGGTCAGGGCTGTGTGTTGTGGTTACACTGTGGTGTGTGTGGTTGGGTTATGGTCGGGGGTGTGGGTTGTGGTCACACTGTGGTGTGTGTGGTTGGGTTATGCTGCAGAGTGTGTGGTTGGGTTATGCTGCAGAGTGTGTGGTTGGGTTATGCTGCACAGTGTGTGGTTGGGTTATGCTGCAGAGTGTGTGGTTGGGTTATGCTGCACAGTGTGTGGTTGGGTTATGCTGCACAGTGTGTGGACGTGTTTGCCGCTGTCCTGATGAGGGATCCCCTCGATGAATAAACCGTCTTGCTGAAACTTGGCGGACCGTAAAAGCAGTGCCCTCACCCAGCTGCCCAAAGTGTCTTTTAGGGGCACTAGGGATTTGGGCTCTTAGGGATCGGGACACTGGGGTTCAGTGATGTTTTCACAGGGGCCAATATCTTTCAATATGAAGCTCATATCACTTATCAAGTTCACCAACATTGAAATGTTGAATACAGCAAAAAATATTGTTTCTCGAAAATCCTTCAATTTAAAGCCTGTCGTAAATAAATAACAGTCAGGCTACGTTAACATTCCCCGCCCCGCCCAAATACAATCCGGGCTTCCCTGGGCGCACTTCCAGAACATTCTCTGCACGTGGCCAGCTAGCCGCCTAACCACCCAACTAGCGCCGGCTTGTTCGCCACTGTTTTATTTCCAGTATGCAGGCGATTACATGCCAGACTTCAGGAGAGGCAGACACCTGTGTACCCCTCCCTCTCCCCCCTGCTCCTCCCCCCTTCCCCTAACCACCCCCCCCCCCCGCCCCGCCCTAGCCCAGCGAGCGCTGCCCGTTCCTCTTTCAGCAGAAAAGCGAGCAGATGCTCCAAACAAAGTCTCTCTCTCCCTGGCTCCTGACGCCGCTGGCCGCCTGCCTCCTTTCTCCATCCGTCTCTCCCCCTTTCAAACACCCACCCCCCCCCCAGAGCGAAAGGGGGGGAGGGTTGTTTTTCTTCCGAACTGACGTGAAAAATGGACCCTGGCGTAGGTCTGAAACACACAGATTTTTAAAAAAACAACAACAACACAAAAAAAACTGTACTAAAGACACGCTTTTAAAAACCCATTTGCAAAAACCCACAGGCCCTAATAATCTCTTGTGCTATAATACAGGCCGTTAGTTTTTGGCTAAGGGGATGTCCTTGCATTTTTCACAGTGTTTCTTCGTTCAGTGGCTCAGGTTCTGTTCATGACTGCCCCTAACGTGGGCTAAAGACCCAGGTCGCTAGCGCTAGGTGTCACAAGGAGCGCTCGCGCTGGTACGCTAACGCTAACTCCCGGTCGAGTGTTTCACTCTGAACTCGCTCTGCCATTTTGTGGGTGATGCCGCGCTCTTTTAGATGAAAGCCGTCTGCTGCTGCAGTCCTGCGAGTTGGGCGCTCGTATCGTTGTTATTCACGCAGCGTGCCCGTCGCTGGTATCAGCAGCAGCGTCTCTGCGCTCCCCCCACGGCTGGCCTGTGTGTCGCACTCGGGTTTGTTTAACGGTTAATGGACAGCGGAGTGTAAATAAATGCTGCCGTACCCAGACACACAGCGATTAACCCCGTCAGCGCCGACCCCCCCCCCCCGACCTACAGTACAGTCTGCATTCCTGAATAATTGGGAGTGTTTAAAAAAAAAAAAAGAAAAAGACTTGATGGATTAAATCGGGTTGGGGGAAAGTGTTTGTTTAGCTGTGGTTAATGTGACTGCTTTCTTTCCACGGTCGTGAGTTCTGAGATGGATCAAAAGGAGAGAGGGGCTCGGCCTGATTAAAAAAAAAAGTTTTTTAAATATTTAGAGGCGTTCTCTAACCCGAGCCGCCTTCCTGTTTCGCCTCCGCGCTCCTCTCTGGCTCGGCTGTGCGTTCCCCGCCGTCAGAACGTTCCGGAAGGTCTGAGATGGGCGAGATCGCGCGGGAGACCAGACTTCCTGTCGCTCCGCCGCGCCGTGTGGGGGCTCGGCTCGTCTGAGAAACGGCGCCGCAAGAACTTACCAAAAAAAATGTGTTCCCCTCTCCGTGTGAGAGCTGGTCTTTTAGGGCTGTGTTCCCCTCTCCGTGTGAGAGTGTGGTCTTTGGAGGCTGTGTTCTCTGTGCCTGTGAGAGTGTGGTCTTTGAGGGCTGTGTTCTCCTCTCCGTGTGAGAGCTGGTCTTTGGAGGCTGTGTTCTTAGTGCCTGTGAGACGTGGTCTTTGGAGGCTGTGTTCTCGGTGCCTGTGAGACGTGGTCTTTGGAGGCTGTGTTCTTGGTGCCTGTGAGACGTGATCTTTGGAGGCTGTGTTCTCGGTGCCTGTGAGACGTGGTCTTTGGAGGCTGTGTTCTCGGTGCCTGTGAGAGTGTGGTCTTTGGAGGCTGTGTTCTCGGTGCCTGTGAGACGTGGTCTTTGGAGGCTGTGTTCTCGGTGCCTGTGAGACGTGGTCTTTGGAGGCTGTGTTCTCGGTGCCTGTGAGAGTGTGGTCTTTGGAGGCTGTGTTCTCGGTGCCTGTGAGAGCTGGTCTTTGGAGGCTGTGTTCTTGGTGCCTGTGAGAGCTGGTCTTTGGAGGCTGTGTTCTCAGTGCCTGTGAGAGCTGGTCTTTGGAGGCTGTGTTCTCGGTGCCTGTGAGACGTGGTCTTTGGAGGCTGTGTTCTCGGTGCCTGTGAGAGCGTGGTCTTTGGAGGCTGTGTTCTCGGTGCCTGTGAGAGCTGGTCTTTGGAGGCTGTGTTCTTGGTGCCTGTGAGAGCTGGTCTTTGGAGGCTGTGTTCTCTGTGCCTGTGAGAGCGTGGTCTTTGGAGGCTGTGTTCTCGGTGCCTGTGAGAGCGTGGTCTTTGGAGGCTGTGTTCTCTGTGCCTGTGAGAGCTGGTCTTTGGAGGCTGTGTTCTTGGTGCCTGTGAGAGCTGGTCTTTGGAGGCTGTGTTCTCGGTGCCTGTGAGACGTGGTCTTTGGAGGCCGGCCTCCCCGGTGCTGTAAAAGCTGATCCGCTCACCTCAGTAAAACCGCGACAGTTCGGTCCTTTGTGAACGCCAGGCCGCTCCGCCCTTCTGTAAAAGCTGACCTCTGACCTGGAGACCGACATGTTTCTGATGTGTCGTGGCCCCTCCCACAGGGAGCAGGGAGTAGTGAAAGGGGGGGGGCGAGTGGTGAGAGTACCGCGGCGTGTCGTGGGACGGGGGGGGACGGGGGGGCTGCAGGTGTGCGTACGGGGGCTCCTGGCTCACGCTCGCCTGTCTGCGTCTGCAGCGGCGTGAACAGCAGCCGGTCGCCTAGTGACAGCCTGAGCAGCCGCGCGCGGCGCTGGCGGCTTCCCGAAATGGAAGAGGCGGCTCCGCTGGTTGCCCTGGCAACGGGAGGGAAGCCGGCGAGGTGCAGGTTCGGCCTCCTGGGGGTGCGGGTGGGGGTGGGGGGGGATCGATTCGCAGGGGTTTTTATAGCAGCCTGATGCCGTCCCAGCCAGTCCTTTCTCTCTCTTCTCCTGTCTTTCCTTCTCCACTCCTCCACTCCCGACCCAAACTCTCTGATGGTCGAATAAATGCATGAATACCCTCACTTACGCTGTCACGGTAACAGTGGCTTGTGTATGTGCAGCTACTTCCAGTGTGACAGCGCTGTCACATCAACCAATCTCCATAGCGACGGTAGTTCTGTTTATTATTTTGCCGTTTAGGTCTTCACCATCGATGGGAAAGGGCTGTTGTGTATTCATATGAACTGTCTGCGTGTCCTTTAAATAAATGGCTTTCCGGTCTATGACGGGATATTATGCATCGATCGCTGTGGACCTTGAAACACATGCTGTCCTTGTCCTTCCCCAGAACCCTGTCGATATTCCAGCCTCAAGGTCAAAGATCAGCGTCACAGATGCTGCCTTTAGGTTTTATCTGATCTATGGACTCAAAGGAGTCAGATGAGCAGACGTCCTGCTCGCTGAACACCGTAGAGCCTCACTCCCTAACGCGTTTCCTACGCAGTTTGATTGAGTAATCGATTGATTAGGTCACAAGGTCAAAGGTGAAGGTCATGCTGAATTCCGATTGTTTTTCGGACACTTTTTTTTGTATCGCTTGCGCACTGCTGCTCCACCATTACCCATCATCCTGTGCAACGTGTCATCTCACAGTTGTTTACTCGAAAGATGGCGATGAACACTTCTGTTACTCACCGCCTGGGAGGGTACCATGGCAACCATGACATTAGTA
>NC_049215.1:34555160-34572660 GCF_013347855.1 Anguilla anguilla | reverse complement strand
CCTGCCCATCTCCTCCTATTTTGGGTAAATGCAGCCCTGCAGCCCCTAGCAGACCCGTCTGTGTACCCGGCGTCTGGCGGTTCCAGACTGTGGGGTCGTTACAGGCAGACTGAGAGCAGGAGCCTGGTGCTGCTCAGTGTGAGCGAGCTGCCAGAGCTGCGGGAAATCACACTTTCCCCAGGCAGCTCTCTCTCTCTCTCTCTCTCTCTCTCTGTCCATCTGCCCCTTTCTCTCTCTCTGTCTGTCTCTCTCTCTCTCGTCCCTCTCTCTCTCTCTCTCCGTCCCTCTCTGTCTCGGTGGTGCGTAGTGTGGCTGGTCTCAGTGGTGCGTAGTGTGGCTGGTCTCAGTGGTGCGTAGTCTGACTGGTCTCGGTGCGTAGTCTGGCTGGTCTCATTGATGCGTAGTCTGGCTGGTCTCATTGATGCGTAGTCTGACTGGTCTCAGTGGTGCGTAGTCTGGCTGGTCTCGGTGCGTAGTCTGACTGGTCTTGGTGCGTAGTCTGACTGGTCTCATTGATGCGTAGTCTGGCAGGTCTCATTGATGCGTAGTCTGACTGGTCTCAGTGGTGCGTAGTCTGGCTGGTCTCGGTGCGTAGTCTGACTGGTCTCAGTGGTGCGTAGTCTGGCTGGTCTCAGTGGTGCGTAGTCTGGCTGGTCTCAGTGGTGCGTAGTCTGGCTGGTCTCAGTGGTGACGGTCCGCTCATTAGTCTTGGGTTAGGTTAGGGTTAGGGTTAGGGGGTGCAGGCAGTGACTTCCTGTCGTATGGATCTCTGCGCTGGTGTAATGGCTGCTTGTTGTCGTTACAGACGGTGTAATGAGTGGCCTGCGGTGATGTCAGCACACGAGTCCCGCTCTATGCCGCTCTCTCTCTCAGTGCTGGGGGCGGTCCGGCTCTCTGGCATTGTCAGGACTGAGCGTGCGTCGCGGGGGGCGGGGTTCTGTTTCTTTTTTTTTTTTTACTGGCGAGCGAAGATGGCGGAGGGCGCGCTTGACGCAGCTGCAGGCACCGCCCCCACCCCCCCCCCCCCCCCGGGGGCGAGCCCGGCGCGAAATAAACGGCTCTGTTTCCCGCTGACGTGGTTAAGCTGGGAGGAGGGTAATCCCGTCTGCGCGTGCGTGCGTGCGTGCGTGTGTGTGTGTGTGTGTGTGCGTGTGTGTGAGTGAGTGCGTGCGTGTGTGTGTGTGTGTGTGTGTGAGAGTGTGTGTATGTGTGTGTGTGTGTGTGTGTGTGTGTGTGTGAGAGTGTGTGTGTGTGTGTGTGTGTGTGCGTGCGTGCGTCTGTTTGTGTTTGTGTTTGTATGTGTGGATTGCGGGTATTTTTGTTGCTCTTTTGTAAATAAATACTTTGCTGGCCTCAGAGGAGATGGTGGTGATTGTCCGTTTCTCTGCCTGACCTCGGTCTCATCGTTCTGTCAGAGAGACGCTGCCAGGCTCTGCTCTCTATGTGTTTGCGCTGGAAGCGCTGGATCTCGATCGCTGCCGTAAACACAGGTGACAGGTTATCCGAGCCGCTGTCTGCTCTCCACCCCCCAGGATGGGACCTAAACGAGTCCGTTTGAAGATTCATTTCCCCCCAGAACCTGTAACTCGGGCTCTGGTCTGTTTTTTTGCGCCGTTGCCGGGCGACTCGGCTGCTGAAGCTGATTGGCAGAAGACGGACAGGCGTCGCCCATCTGTGGACACAGTGGGTGGGTCCAGGCTGCACTTTGATGTCTGTTGCCTTGGCGATATGCTGAATGCAGGTCACGTGACCCTCCCTCAGAAACGTGGTGTACAACGCTTTGCACCTAGATGCATATTCACTGTGAGCCCTACACCGAGGCTGGGACTGTGGACACACTCTCACACACACACACACAGACTCTCTCTCACACACACGCGCGCACACACACACACACACACACACACACTCACACACTCTCTCTCACACACACTCACACACACACACACACACACACACACACACACACGAGTGAAGCCTGCTGTGGCTGTGGCATTTACCCTGGCTGTGGGGGCTCCCTGTGTTGGGGGCTCAGAGCGCAGCAGGGCTGGGACATTTGCAGAGACGTGTTGAGAGGTCTCATCAGATGTTTATTTTTCTCTCTCGCGTGAGGTGAGCTGTGGAGGAGGCTGGAGTGGGAACAGGGCGGGGCAGCCTGTTTGAGTAGAGCCGTCTGTCCGTCAGACGGAAGGGGCAGGAGGCCCCGCCCCCCTGTGGGTGTGTCCTAGCCTGGGTCCTTCTGCTAGCGGTGACATGCCGCCTCAAACAGACTGTCCTGCGCCCCCTCCCTCACTGTTGCCCCCCCATCACTCCTGCCCCAAACCCCCGACCCCCCATCACTCCTGCCCCCACCCCTGCCCCTTTCCCTGGCCGGCAGATTTGAGACAGGCTGTTTTTCTCTTTCCAGCTGGGGGGGGGGGGGGTGGGGTGGTCTCTCCTGTGGCTAAGCTGGCTTTAGGACTCCCTGGTAAATGAAGGTCTGTTGTGGGAGTGGGGTGGGGGAGGGGTAGCAGGAGGGTTTGGGGTATTTGGCACACTGAGCGGCTCACTGTGCCTGGCCTGCCTGAGTCTCTCGCACCCTGTCCCTGACCTCTCAGGCCCCGGGCGGGGCGGGGTGGGCTGGAGTACGCTCGTATAATCTCTGCTGGTCTGGCCTGCCCAAAACGGCATCCTAAAATGGCTGCTCGTGACCTCACCCGCTTCAGTTGAGCTCAGATTCCACACATTTATACTCGGTGAGAGTTGTGAGGGTGTGAATACTGACTCCACCCTTTTGGGGACCCCCTGTTTTTATAATTAGCCGGACGCAATTTCATATTTTTTAATTAACTGAATGCCTCTGTCGCATTTTAAACTGGGAGGTTTATTTATTTGTGTAATACCTCATTAATATCAGCGTGCAGTGATGAGCAGAACTGCAGCAGCAGCAGCTGTCACATGATGCTCAGTCTGCACACGCGGCTCACAGACGGTACTGTGGCAGGTGTTGGGTCATGTCAGGAGGGTTTTCGGGGTTCCGGGCTGGTTTTCGGGGGCGGTGGCTGGGTCCGTGGTGTGGAAACGGGGTCCAGGTTCCGCCGGTGCCGGCTGTGGCAGACAGACCCCCGGCCCGCAGGGGTCCCGCAGCCTCGCCGTGTGAGAGAGCGCCTCCTGCTGGCGGCCGTGTGCCCTGCGGTCTGTCTGCACCGCTGCGTGAGGAGGGCGGGGGGGGTGTGGGGGAGACGGGAGCGGGGGGGGGGGGGGAGTGGGGGCAGCTACCAAACTGCGTGTGGATAAAGTGAAATGAGGGGTACAGTTTGCCTCCGCCCCCCTATTTATATCATAACACACAGTGTAAGTGAATAAGCACAGGATTAACGTGGAAGAACTGCAGATGCTGGGTACTCCTGTGCTTCTCTTCAGCTGACAGCCTGGTCATCACTGTGATACAGTCAGTGTGTGGGTGGGAGGGGGTGGGGGGGAGGTAGAGGGGCTGCTGTGAGTATTTTGTTTCGGGGGGGGCTGGGAGGGGGTTAATAATTGCCCAGAGCAGCGTGGCCATGGGCCGTGTGTAAATAGCCCCCTGCTCCAGGGGGACACAGGGCACCATGTCGTGCAGATGTGTGTGTGTGTGTGTGTGTGTGTGTACACGTGTGTACGTGTGTACGTGTGTGTGTGTGGGGCAGATTGTACTCTAACAGGAGTGTGGGGCAGGTTGTACTCTGACAGGAGTGTGGGGCAGATTGTACTCTGACAGGAGTGTGGGGCAGATTGTACTCTGACAGGGGTGTGGGGCAGATTGTACTCTGACAGGAGTGTGGGGCAGATTGTACTCTAACAGGAGTGTGGGGCAGATTGTACTCTGACAGGAGTGTGGGGCAGATTGTACTCTAACAGGAGTGTGGGGCAGATTGTACTCTGACAGGAGTGTGGGGCAGATTGTACTCTGACAGGGGTGTGGAGCAGATTGTACTCTGACAGGAGGGTGGGGCAGGTTGTACTCTGACAGGAGTGTGGGGCAGATTGTACTCTGACAGGAGTGTGGGGCAGATTGTACTCTGACAGGAGTGTGGGGCAGATTGTACTCTAACAGGAGTGTGGGGCAGATTGTACTCTGACAGGGGTGTGGGGCAGATTGTACTCTAACAGGAGGGTGGGGCAGATTGTACTCTGACAGGAGTGTGGGGCAGATTGTACTCTAACAGGAGTGTGGGGCAGATTGTACTCTGACAGGAGTGTGGGGCAGATTGTACTCTGACAGGAGTGTGGGGCAGATTGTACTCAGACAGGAGGGTGGGGCAGATTGTACTCTGACAGGAGGGTGGGGCAGATTGTACTCTGACAGGAGTGTGGGGCAGATTGTACTCTAACAGGAGTGTGGGGCAGATTGTACTCTGACAGGAGTGTGGGGCAGATTGTACTCTGACAGGAGTGTGGGGCAGATTGTACTCTAACAGGGGTGTGGGGCAGATTGTACTCTGACAGGAGTGTGGGGCAGGTTGTACTCTGCAGGAGGGTAAGGCACGCTCAGCTGATAGAGGTAAGCTGGGTATTGGTATTGTAGCTGCGCAGTGGCGTCTGGGCGTTTTTAAAGGTCTTTATTTTAACAGACCGGCCCGGCGTACTCTAGTGTACATACTGGGCCGCTGGCGATGGAACCATCGGGCCATTGGGCCCAGTGTCTGACAGGACGGGGGTGGTGGTGGGCAGGGGGGGTTAGTCTGGCGGGGGTGGGCAGGGTGGGGGGTTTTGGGCAGGGGTGGGGGTTAGTCTGGGCTGATGGGACGGGGGCGGTTGTTGGAAGGGGGGGGGTTGGTTTGGGCTGAAGGGGCGGGGGTTGTCGGGGGGTGGGGTTGGTTTTGGCTGACGGGGTGGGGGTGGGGGTTGCCGGTGGGGGGGTTGGTTTGGGCTGAAGGGGTGGGGGTTGGTTTTGGCTGAAGGGGTGGGGGGGTTATCTGCTTCCACACAGCAGCTGTTGGACGCTGAGCACGCACAGGGCCGCTCGCGCGCGCAGGCTGAGCGATGGTCATGTGACACCTGGCACGGTGCCTGTGTGGCACGGAGCCGGGCAGAGAAGCAGGTGGTGGGAGGGGGGGGGCAGCGTTTGAGAAGTGGGAGGGGCGGGGGGAAATCCATCTGGCTGACACATGGGGGAGACTCTCCCCGAAACCCCAGATAGGCTGTCTTAACCGCCCCCCCCCCCCCCCCCCCCCCACCGTTTATCTCAGGAAAGCATAATGTTTTCTGTTTCCTTTCCTCAGTGAAGGAAAGAAGTCTTTCTGGAACATTCAGGACGTTTTTTATCTAAGTGTCTGCAGGAGAGATCTTGGTTTGGATGTTGCTTCATCTCCGTAGGTAAACGGCTCCAGTGGGGATGAAGGCTGCTGGTGATTCTGTGTGTCCGATTGAGGCGGCCAGTTGGCCACACGCCCTGGTATTCCGCAGTAAATTTGCCCACTTTGGCCCGGCCTGTCACATGACGCGACGCCCTCGCCCGTCCCAGTCTTTGTTCCTGTGTTTTCGGCCACAAAGCAATTGAAATCCAGCCAGCCCCGGCCACCAGGCGGCCAATAACCACAGACCGTCCCTCCCCCACCCTTTCACAGGAGACCTGCGGTGCTCCGAGCCAGCAAGCAACCCCCCCCCCCACCACACCAACCAATCAGCAACAGTCACTCGCCCCCCCACCCCCCACCCCCCACACCTTTTTTAACCCTTTGAGGTGTGAGGTCACAAACGTGTAATTAGAATGCTCTTAACTGAACATTCTAATGCTGATGTCACAATCAGTGCCGGTAGCTGAAAGCAGTGAAGTCCTAGAACACTGACTTTGAATTTGGGGGGGAAAAACCTGCCCTTCAAAGGGATAAGGAGATCCACAGTGACTCCCACAGTATGCACCCCATTCTGTTGTGATAGGTCAGGACTGCAGAGTTTCTTCAGTGCACATTTAGGGTGAGGGTTATGAGTTTTTTTTTTGGGGGGGGGGGGTGGGTAATGCAGGTACCAGTTGTGGCACAGTACCAGTTTTCTGTTTCTCTTTGGTTCCCATGGTTCCTAGTGGGCAGGAGCACCTGTACCGTGTTTAGCCTCCAGATGCTCAGCTCTGCTTGCTCCTCGTTGGGAGTGCTGTGTCTGTCATGGCTCGAGCTGACGCTGGAAGTGTGGCTTTGCGGGCTCATTAAGAACTATCACCGCTGCCATGGCAACAGGGACAGCATTAGAACACACGCCGGAGTGCGGAGGGCAGGAAGTGGCTCAGGAGGCCTGTGTCTGCCTGCCGTGTGTGTGGGAGATCTGTGTCTGCCTGCCGTGTGTGTGGGAGCCCTGCGTCTGCCTGCCGTGTGTGTGGGAGCCCTGTGTCTGCCTGCCGTGTGTGTGGGAGCCCTGTGTCTGCCTGCCGTGTGTGTGGGAGCCCTGTGTCTGCCTGCCGTGTGTGTGGGAGATCTGTGTCTGCCTGCCGTGTGTGTGGGAGCCCTGCGTCTGCCTGCCGTGTGTGTGGGAGCCCTGTGTCTGCCTGTGTCTGCCTGCTGCCACGCACACACACACTGGCCTCCTCTGTCTCACACACACACTGGCTTCCTATGTCTCTCTCTCACACACGCACACTGGCCTCCTCTGTCTCTCACATACACACACACACACGCGCACGTGCACACACACTCTTCACCAGGCAATTTAGCCAAATATAATGACAGAAAATCACCCTGACTGCCTGTCAGTGTGCCTGTCCTTCCAGTTCGCTTGCTGTATATCTCTCCCTCTCCCTCTTCTTCTCCCACTCCCTCCCTCCCTCTCTCCCTCCCTCTCTCTCTCCCTGCCTCCCTCCCTCTCTCCCTCTCTCCCTCTCTCTCTCTCTCCCCCTCTCTCTCTCTCTCCCTCCCTCCCCCCCTCCCTCCCTCCCTCCCTCTCTCTCTCTCTCTCTCTCTCTCTCTGGTGATACGACATCTCGCATTATCCTCAAGGTCACTGTTTGAGCGCAATCTCTTCCTTCTTCACAATCCAGTGGCTGCTGAAGTGCTTTTGAGCCCCCCCCCCCCCCCCCCCCCCCCGGGTCCTGGCTGCTCCCCCCCCCCCCGCTGGTTTGCGGCCCGTTATATAGCTGCTGGTGTTAAAGTGTATAGTGGCGCATGAGAGCGCAGAGTGAGGAAGCACGTGCATTACTCCGATATGTCACTTCCTGTGAGAGCGCTCCATTTCACACCCCCCCATCTCTGCTCCCTCGGTGTGCCCTGCCAGCATGGGAGCTCCTGGGGCCCTGAGCCTTAGCTGCGTTGGGGACCCCAGTGGGGTGTGGGGCCCCGGGCGGGGCGAGGTGTCGCTGCTCCTCTCCTGCTCCTCGTGCTCAGGGGGGGAGGAGTCTGGCCTGCCTCACGCACGCTCACACACGAGCGAACGTCCCCCGAGCTGACGCTCAGCTCCTCCCTTTATTCTCTGCTGTCATGGCAACGAGCGCGTACCGCGAGCAGACGTACGGCGGGTGTGGTCTTATCGCTGCGGCCCCTCCCCTCCCCTCCCCTCCCCGCTCCCGTCTGGCCCCTGTCTGGCCCTGGTCTGGCCCCTGTCTGGCCCCTGTCTGGCCCCTGTCTGGCCCCGGTCTGGCCCCGGTCTGGCCCCGGTCTGGCCCCTGTCTGGCCCCTGTCTGGCCCCTGTCTGGCCCCTGTCTGGCCCCTGTCTGGCCCCTGTCTGGCCCCTGTCTGGCCCCGGTCTGGCCCCCGTCTGGCCCCGGTCTGGCCCCTGTCTGGCCCTTGTCTGGCCCTGGTCTGGCCCCTGTCTGGCCGTGAGTGTTGTGCAGTTGGAGCTTGTGATAATGTTTTATGTAAAGGAGCTGTTTTCCCTCTTTTTCCCTGTGTGCTGGTCTGCAGAGACCAACGTGCCCCCACCCCTCCCCCCCATACTCGCGCCTCCACCCCCGCCAGCTGCCTGCGTTTTACTCCAAATTACAGGAAACCCTAATGACTAATGGAGCAGCCCCCGCTGCTGCTGCACAGATGAGGCCCTGGGTTTACAGGCACACACACTCACACACACAGACACTCACACACGCACACACACACACGCACACACACTGAGCACAGATACCAACACAAACACACACACCGAGCACGCACACATGGAACACCTGACCTGCAGCTGACACTGTCTCCCCCTCAATCTCTCCATCCCTCCTGTTTTCTCTCTCCCTCCCTCCCTTACACACACACTCACTCACACGGTCTCTAAGGGTCTGGGCTAGGAGAGAGAGAGAGAGAGAGAGAGAGAGATATGTAGCTGTGGTGTGATGCTCCTGCTCAGATTTTGATCAGTGCTTTTGCTCGCTGGTTGAGGTGGAGCTGGAGTGTGTTGGCTGGGGTGCATTAATGGTGAACGTGTAGCTGCAGGGAGGCGGAGCTGTAGGCGGGGCCAGGCGTGTAATGGAAACCCGCCCACATCTGGACTGGCTTCAGAACACAGGGAGGCTCAGAGGGCTTTGTACTCTGTTTCCGATCAGAACACAGTCAGCGTATGATTTCGCAAGGAGCTCCCAGTGGAGTGTGTGCTTGTATGTGTGCGTGTGTGTGTGTGTATGTGCGTGCGTGCGTGTGTGTGTGTGTGTGTGTGTGCGTGAGTGTGTGTGTATGTGCGTGCTTGAGTGTGTGTGTGTGTGCCTGAGTGTGTGTGTGAGCTCCTCTCAGGACTGGCCCATGCAGCAGCAGTGTTAGGGGGGCGTGCAGCTCTCTCTCTTTAGGCTCCTGTGCTGTACAGAGCCTCGCAGGCCCCCACACAGAGAGCCCCCCCCCCCCACCCCCCGACTGCAGTCCCACAGCCTCCAAGCCTCCATAGCTCATGGGGGAGCGGTGCGGGGGGGGGGGGGGGGGGGCGGGGGGCGGGTCCAAAGCATGACGGTCATGGCGTCACGGCCATGGCGATGGCGGCTCGTTTACATTACGAGGGTGGGGGGGTGGGGTGGCGGAGTGGTGGGACGGCCTAATCCGGCTCGGGGCCAGCTGTCTGAGGGATGGCCGTGGGCCCGACCCCCGAGGCAGACGCGCCCGTCCTTTATACCCCAATAATCTGGGGCTCTCTTAATCCCCGTCGATATTAATCTGGGGCTCTCTTAATCCCCGTCGATATTAATCTGGGGCTGTCTTAATCCCCGTCGATATTAATCTGGGGCTCTCTTAATCCCGTCGATATTAATCTGGGGCTCTCTTAATCCCGTCGATATTAATCTGGGGCTCTCTTAATCCCGTCGATATTAATCTGGGGCTCTCTTAATCCCGTCGATATTAATCTGGGGCTCTCTTAATCCCCGTCGATATTAATCTGGGGCTCTCTTAATCCCGTCGATATTAATCTGGGACTCTCTTAATCCCCGTCGATATTAATCTGGGGCTCTCTTAATCCCCGTCGATATTAATCTGGGGCTCTCTTAATCCCCGTCGATATTAATCTGGGGCTCTCTTAATCCCCGTCGATATTAATCTGGGGCTCTCTTAATCCCCGTCGATATTAATCTGGGGCTCTCTTAATGCCCGTCGATAGTAACGCCTGTAATGCTCTTTTGATACTCTGTTTGTTTTCCTGTCCTGAGCGGTCTGCAGGGCGTGCTCACTAACGCTTACGCCTGCGGAGGTAAAAATGACTCTCAGTGACTTCAGCGAGAGCTTGGCTGTGCTGGCTGAGTTATGGCCCAGCAGGCAGCCGGCCGTGGCCGACCGTGGAAGACTTCCTGTTTACAGAGGGGCGGGGAGGAAGCAGTGTGCTGCCTGCAGGGACCCAGGCATGAAGCATGGTACACTGAGACAGGAAGTGACAGCCTGATTAGAGAGACTGAGACAGGAAGCCAGGGCCTTTATTAAATAGACTGAGACAGGAAGTGGTTTCATAATTAGAGAGACTGAAGTCATATCTGAAATTACTTCCTATTCAGTATGTAGTGCACTATATTTAACTTCCACCATTTTGAGTGTACGAATTCCAGCTGTAAAATGTATGCACTATATAGTTCCCTGAACAATTCCAAAATACAACAGTAGTGTACAAAATAATGCAAAAAAATCAAAATAAAAAACCACAATGCAGTATTTCACCTCTGCTCTTGAAACACGTCCAGCAGCAGTTAACAGTTTGAACGTTACTTTGCTCAAAAGTTTGAGCAGATACACTGAGAAAGACGATAAAAATGACAGCACTTTCACTACTGCTAATTCAGATACATTTGAGGACAGTCATGTAATTAAGGCATTTATGCGACACCACATGTCATTGGTGACGAGAAACAATGATTGGTTAGTGTCTGAAATGTACTGACTCCCTGTAGAGGCTCTTGTTGCGTTTCTCGTGTGAGGAGTCAGGGATGAGTGGATGAGGGAGATGTTTCTGACTGAAACCGACATGAAACTGGCCTCCTGGAGAGTGTTTGGGGGTCTGTCTGTCTGTCTATATGTCTGTCTGTCTGTGTCTGTCTGTCTGTCTATACGTCTCTGTCTGTGTCTGTCTGTCTGTCTGTCTATATGTCTGTCTGTGCGTCTGTCTGTTTGCCTGCATCTGTCTGTGTCTGTCTGCGTCTGTCTGTCTGTCTGTCTGCGTCTTTCTGTCTGTCTGTGTGTCTGTCTGCGTCTGTGTGTCTGTCTGCGTCTGTCGGTCTGTGCGTCTGTCTGTTTGCCTGCATCTGTCTGTCTGTCTGTCTGTCTCTTTCTGTCTGTCTTCAGCATGCTTGGAATGCTTGAGGTTGCCGGAGAGTCATTTTAATTCACCACTGGGACTCTGACTTAATTAGCATATTTTTTAAAGATCGCAGAGCCTTTTGAATTTGAGGTGTGACTTAGAGTTTAGTGTCTGGCGTGCGCGCGCGTGTTCCTGTCTGGGGAGGTAAATGGACTGCAAATGACATTTAAGGGCTGCAGTTTTTTTTAACGCTCGTTACCCCTGACTGACTGGGCTGCAAGGCGCTTCTCCCCCATAATACCCCAGTGCTCCCCACTGCATCTCTTTCTCCAATCTGGCAACCAGCGGTTGTGTGAAACACTGCTTTCTGAACCAATCACAGGAGTGGGCGGAGTGAGCCATGGGGAAGTAGTATGAACCACATGAATGAATTAAAGGTGTGTGTGTGTGTGTGTGTGTGTGCGTGTGTGTGTTTGTGTGTGTGTGTGTGTGTGTGTGTGTGTGTGTGTGTGTGTGTGTGCGTGCATACATATTGCAAGGAGAGAATGGAGGCTGTAATGAGTAATGCTTCAATATATGCTTGTGCTTTACAGGGATAGGGGCTAGGGGCTTTGCTGATTTGTGTGCGTGCGTGCGCGTATTTCTGTGTGTGTGTGTGTGTGTGTGTGTGTGTGAGAGTATATGTGTGCGTGTGTGTGCGTATATGAGTGCGTGTGTGTGTGTGTGTTTGTGTTACCTTAAGGACAGCACACAGCTGTGTCTGATGTCTTGTTAGACGCAGTGGAAAGCGTGTATGAAAGGACAGACCGGTTCCACTCTGTGCTCAGACCAGTGTTGAGCGCACTTCCTGTGGCTCTGATTGGTTTTCAGAGACAGCGCTGTTCTGGGGCTCTGATTGGTTTTCAGAGACAGCGCTGTTCTCGGTGTAGTGGGGCGGGGCGGGGCGGGGCGGGGCCGCGTCACGGTAATAAGATCCCGGAGCAGGAAGCCTCAAAATGGAGGCGGCTGCAGCCTCCGCCCAGTCAGCTGTAATCACCGCCCTGTTTCTCGCCGCCCACGCACTGCATGCTGGGTGATGGGCCTTCCTCTGAGCACTGCCTCAAAAAGGGCGGAGGCTGCAGCCTGGGCTCATCCAGTCGTAATTAGGACCGTGTTTCCCGTGCCCTGACGGGAGGGTGGTGCTGCCCGCGCACTGCATGCTGGGAATTCCTCTGAGCACTGCCTTCGTAAGAGAGCAATAGCAGTGGTGATAATGGCGCGGAATCTGTGCTGTCTGAAACATGGCTTAGCGTGTGTGTTCTGTTGGAACATTCAGCTGCTCAACGAGAGTGTGTGTGTGTGTTTGTGTGCTCGCTCTGTCCTACTGGTGAGGAGGGAGAGAGTATGTGTGTGTGTGTGCCGACTATGTCCTTCTGTTGCACACTTGAGGACAGAGGGTGTGTGTGTGTGTGTGTGCGCGTGTGTGTATGTTTGGGTACGCACTGTCCGTTTGTATTGTAGCTTATCAAACCTGTGTTTTGTAGTTGTTCCAATGACCATGGTATGCACCTTTGTACATCGCTTTGGATGAAAGCGTCTGCTAAATAAATGTAATAAAATGTAACGACTTTCCTCCTGTCCCGCAGCTGCGCAGAGTGAGGAGAGGGAGTGTGTGTGTGTGTATAGTGTGTGTGTGTGTGTGTATAGTGTGTGTGTGTGTGTGTGTGTGTGTTTGGGTACTCACGGTCCGTCTGTCCCCCTGTCCCACAGCTGCGCAGAGTGAGGAGCGGGAGTGCGCCTTTAACGACCAGCAGTCGCAGTTTGACGAGCAGCACGTGGGCGGGGAGGGGCGTGTCTCGCTGGAGAACACCACCGTGCGCTGCAGCAAGGGCAGCCGCTGCTTCGGCCTGTGGGAGAAAACCCGCGACGGGGACATCCGCCTGGTCAAGCAGGGTACGCTCAGCGGCGCTGACGCTACGTTAGCGCGCGATTCTGCACTCAAACATTTATGCTAATGCTACATTAGCACACCTGATTCTGCACTCAAACATTTATGCTAATGCTACATTAGCGCGCCTGATTCTGCACTCAAACATTTATGCTAATGCTGCATTAGCAGGCCTGATACTGCGCTAACGCTACATTAGCACGCCTGATTCTGCAATCATACTGTACATTTATGCTAACGCTAAATGCACACACCTAATACTGCACTCAAACATTTATGCTAATGCTACATTAGCAGGCCTGATACTGCGCTAACGCTACATTAGCACGCCTGATTCTGCACTCAAACATTTATGCTAAAGCTACATTTACGCACACATGCAGTTTACTACACTTAAGACTCGCACACCTGTAGTCATACACACACACGCGCACACACACACACACACTGTTCATATGCTTCCACCTGAACTGAGCTGGATTTGACCCCTGTCTCTCTCTCTCTCTCTCTCTCCCCCTGTGCAGGTTGCTGGACTCACATCGGCGATCAGCAGGACTGCCATGACGACCGTTGCGTGGTTACCACCACACCCTCGCAGATCCAGAATGGCACCTATCGCTTCTGCTGCTGCAGCACGGACATGTGCAACGTCAACTTCACCGAGGACTTCCCCCCGCCCACGCCCACCAGCGCTCAGCCTGTCTGTGAGTCAGGGGGCGGGGCATGGGGGAGAAGGGGCGGGGCGGGGAGGGAACAGGGGAGGGGCATGGAGGACAGCGGAGGGGCCTGGGGGGATAGAGGAGTGGCATGGAGGGATGGGGTGGGGCATGGAGGAACGGGGGGGAACGGAGTGAAGGGGCGGGGCACAGAGAGATGGGGAGGGGCATGGAGGGAAGGGGTGGGGCATGGAGGAACAGGGGGGGAACGGAGTGAAGGGGCGGGGCACAGAGGGAAGGGGAGGGGCACGGAGGGAAGGGGTGGGGCATGGAGGAACAGGGGGGGAACGGAGTGAAGGGGCGGGGCACAGAGGGAAGGGGAGGGGCACGGAGGGAAGGGGCGGGGCGTGGATGACTGGGGATGCGCTTTATAAGACAAGGGGGTCAGTTTTCTGGTTTCACTGTCTGCCATTCTGTCTCTGTCTCTGTCTCTCTTTTCCTTTATAAATCTGGAAGGTTTTCCATTTCTGTTTTGTGGCGTCTTGTTTTTCTGGAAAAAGAAGAGAAATCGATGGCAGCGGAGCTGTATTCCATTTTTCGGCTGTGGGCGGGGCGGGGCCGGAGGGGGATCGGTTTTAAAGATGAGAGCGTTTTTCGGGCTCGTGCTGCAGCGCTGCGTCTGATTGGTAATTTAATATTTTGGGAGCGTTTCCTGGAAACGTTTCCCCTCAGGATACTTAATCCCAGCGCGCGCGGGGAGGCTAATTATGGGCGGGAAGCAGCTCGGCGTGGGACGGGGGGGGGGGGGGGAAACTCGTCCTCCATCTTGGCGGTGAAAAGGTCTTGTTTGGCGTGTTTTGTGTAGACGGGCGGGGCCGGGCTGGAATGCGCAGGGTCCCCTCACAGACGCACAGTGAGGAAGAGGAGGAGGAGGAGGCTCCTGCGTCGCCACAGCCGCGATTTGCCTCTCGCCAGCCATGAACCGTTCTGCAAACAGCAGCCTTAGCCTGCATCTCTCCTTTCAGAAGAAGAGAGAAGGATGGATAGACAGAGAGAGAGAGAGAGACAGAGAGAGAGAGAGAGAGAACCTGGAGGCGTCTGCCTGCCTCAAGGCAAAGCAAGCTCTCCTGCTCAGTCTCTGCCTGTCTCTCCTCTCTCTCTCTCCCTCTCTCTCTCTCCCCCTCTCTCTCTCTTTCTCTCCCTCTCTCTCTGTCTCTCCTCTCTCTCCCTCTCTCTCTCTCTCTCCCCCCCTCTCTCCCTCTCTCCCTCTCTCTCTCTCTCTTTCTCTCTCTCTCTCTCTCTGGGAAGAGGCACAGGGCGGGTGTACAGTGGGAGAGATGAGAGAATAATCGATGCTCAGAGCGGCTGGCTCTCGTCCTCAGTTACAGGACCTGGCAGCGGGAATCGACCCGCGGACGGGCGGAATGTTCCGCGCTGGCGGCGGCGGCGGCGTCGCGAACGCTGAGGCGCGAACGCTGAGGCGCGAACGCTGAGGCGCGAACGCTGAGGCTGAACGCTGAGGCTGAACGCTGAGGCTGAACGCTGAGGCCTGCCGCGGCTCCAGAGTCGCGCGTGCGGAGCGTAGCAAACGCAGATAATTCAGCAGGATTCTCACTCACTTTTCATTGTTTTGGCAGCAAAACTGTTGCCAGTGCAGCGATGCACCTCGCGGTCTGGGATAGAACTCTGCCCGTGCCTCTGCCGATTGGCTGAGTGTCCTGACGGCTGATGCGTGATTGGCCAGTGTCGCCCCGGGAGGCGGGGTTTCGTTTGGCAGGGCACCTCCCTCCTGGTCACGTATCAGGGACTCCGCCAGGGCAGGGAGGTCCTGTGATCTCCCTGCACAAGCTGCTCACCTCTCAGCACGGCTCTGCGGCGAACTGCGCAGCTCGGGGGTAAACTGCGCAGCTCTGCGGTGTACTGCGCAGCTCTGCGGTGAACTGCGCAGCTCTGCGGTGAACTGCGCTGCTCTGCGGTGAACTGCGCAGCTCTGCGGTGAACTGCGCAGCTCTGCGGTGAACTGCGCTGCTCGGGGGTAAACTGCGCTGCTCGGGGGTAAACTGCGCTGCTCGGGGGTAAACTGCGCTGCTCGGCGGTGAACTGCGCAGCTCGGGGGTGAACTGCGCAGCTCGGGGGTAAACTGCGCAGCTCGGGGGTAAACTGGAGCTGGCTGCACACTCTGCGGAGGACATGAGTTCAGTTCCTCATGGAAGGTTAAAAAGATGTGAGTAAATAGTGTTTAAAGGGGAGTGAATGAGAGAGATCAGCAGGGCAGGCTGGGCCGTACCCTCACTGCAGCGGCTGTTACCGGGCAGACAATCCTCAGCCTTTCAGCATCCTGAGCACTGAGCACCACCTGTCTTACCAGGGCATGAATACACACACACACACACACACACACATACACGCGCACATACACACGCACACACACACACACACACACGCACACACACACACACACACAGACGCACACATACACACACACACACATACACACGCACACACACACACGCACTCACACACACATACACACAGACGCACGCACATACACACGCACACGCGCACACAGACGCACACACACGCACACACACATACACGCGCACACACACACACACACACACACATACACACGCACTCACACACACACTCACACACACACGCACATACACATGCGCACGCACACACACACACAGACGCACGCGCACACACACACACACGCATGCTCACTCACACACACATACACACGCACTCATACACACGCACACACACGTGCACGCGCACACGCACACACACACGCACACACAGACGCGCGCACACACACACACACACACGCACACACACACGTACACACGCACACACACACACACACACACGCACTCACACACGCGCACACACACACACGCGCACACACAGACGCGCGCACACACACACACACACATATCCAAGCCGCTCATTTCTCCAGGTGAAATGGCCAAATGGTGAGACAGTGTGTTGAAGATAAAGATCCTCAGCGCACTGCACCAGATCCAGCTCTGTCCTGTAGCATGCAGCCTCTCTCAGCTCATAACTGCTATTGGGTACCCTGTAGCGCCCATCGACTACCGCCATGATTCTGTTTCCGGGGAAACGTGCCAAGCGACGCTATGCTAAGCGCAGACCAGGCGTCTGGTCCTCTGAGCTCTCTGAAACGCCAGACTGACTCTGCTCTCCAGTCTGCGCCCACTGCCGTCTGACATGCCACTCAAACTGCACCGGCTCCGCCCCCCTGTCTGGGCCCAGCAGAAGCCATTTGGAGCAAAGCTGACCTCATTTATATGCGCTCTGCGTGCCAGAGCTGTGTCTGTCTGCATGCGTGTGTGTGTGTGTGTGTGTGGCTGGGTGTGTGTGTGTGTGTGTGTGTGTGTGTGTGTGTGTGTGACTGGGTATGTGTGTGTGTGTGTGTGTGTGTGGCTGTGTGTGTGTGTGTGTGTGGCTGGGTATGTGTGTGTGTGTGTGTGTGTGTGTGTGACTGGGTATGTGTGTGTGTGTGCGCATTTGTGTGTGGCTGGGTATGTATATGTGCGTGTGACTGGGTGTGTGTGTGTGTGTGCCTGTGTGTGTGGCTGGGTATGTATGTGTGTGTGTGCCTGCGTGTGTGTACTTGTGTGTGTGTGTGTGTGTGTGTGTGTGTGACTGGGTATGTGTGTGTGTGCCTGCGTGTGTGTACTTGTGTATGTGTGCGTGTGTGTGCGTGTGTGTGTCTGTGTGTATGTGTGTGTGTGTGCGCGTGTGTGCGTGTGTGTGTCTGTGTGTATGTGTGTGTGTGTGCGCGTGTGTGTGTGTGTGTGTGTGTGTGTGTGTGTGACTGGGTATGTGTGTGTGTGCCTGCGTGTGTGTACTTGTGTGTGTGCGCCTGCGTGTGTGTACTTGTGTGTGTGTGTCTGCGTGCGTGCATTTGAAAAGCAGTAGTGAGTACAGTGAGCTCTAGCAGGTAAAATGCGTTCATAAGACAGTTTCATTTTCTTTTATAATTAAATGGACAAAGGTGTTTTGGCAGGATGTGTTCGGTGTTTGATGGGATGCGTTTGTTTGGGTCTCTAGTGTGTGATGGGGTGTGTTTGCTGTTTGGGGGGGGTTTGTTTGGTGTTTGGCGGTGTGTGTTGGTGGGGTGTTTGGTGTTTGGCTGGGTGTGTTTGGTGCTTGGTGGAGTGTGTTTGGTATTTGGTGGTGTGCGTTGGTGGGGTGTGTTTGGTGTTTGGCAGTGTGTGTTGGCGGGGTGTGTGTGGTGTTTGGCTGGGTGTATGTGGTG
>NC_049215.1:34517660-34550160 GCF_013347855.1 Anguilla anguilla | reverse complement strand
CTGCCCCCCATGCCCCCCAATCCCCCCCCCCCCCCCCACCAGCTGGCCCTGAGGCTTCCTGCACTGACCCCCATTAAGACCGCTGTAATAAAATACAATTAAACTGAGCCACAGTGCAGAGCAGCCTTGTACAAGCAGAGCTGCAGCTGTGATTGGGTCATTCTCACCGGTGCACAGCTCAGACTGCAGCTCTGATTGGGTCATTCTCACCGGTGCACAGCTCAGACTGCAGCTCTGATTGGGTCATTCTCACCGGTGCACAGCTCAGACTGCAGCTCTGATTGGGTCATTCTCACTGGTGCACAGCTCAGACTGCAGCTCTGATTGGGTCATTCTCACTGGTGCACAGCTCAGACTGCAGCTCTGATTGGGTCATTGGCACTGGTGCACAGCTCAGACTGCAGCTCTGATTGGGTCATTCTCCTGGTGCACAGCTCAGACTGCAGCTCTGATTGGGTAATTCTCACTGGTGCACAGCTCAGACTGCCGCTCTGATTGGGTCATCCTCACTGGTGCACAGCTCAGACTGCAGCTCTGATTGGGTCATTCTCACTGGTGCACAGCTCAGACTGCAGCTCTGATTGGGTCATTCTCACTGGTGCACAGCTCAGACTGCAGCTCTGATTGGGTCATTCTCACTGGTGCACAGCTCAGACTGCAGCTGTGATTGGGTCATTCTCACTGGTGCACAGCTCAGACTGCAGCTCTGATTGGGTCATTGGCACTGGTGCACAGCTCAGACTGCAGCTCTGATTGGATCATTCTCACCGGTGCACAGCTCAGACTGCAGCTCTGATTGGGTCATTCTCACTGGTGCACAGCTCAGACTGCAGCTGTGATTGGGTAATTCTCACTGGTGCACAGCTCAGACTGCAGCTCTGATTGGGTCATTCTCACTGGTGCACAGCTCAGACTGCAGCTCTGATTGGGTCATTCTCACTGGTGCACAGCTCAGACTGCAGCTCTGATTGGGTCATTCTCACTGGTGCACAGCTCAGACTGCAGCTCTGATTGGGTCATTCTCACTGGTGCACAGCTCAGACTGCAGCTCTGATTGGGTCATTGGCACTGGTGCACAGCTCAGACTGCAGCTCTGATTGGGTCATTCGATCTGGCGCTCCACAGCAGATGGCCCGGCAACAGTGACGCCATGGTTACGGACTCAAGTCAGCAAACCTAACCTTTGAGACCGGCCCGTATGGGCATGGCTGTGTGCCCAGAGCGGAGGGGCTGTGTGCCCTGCGTGCCCTGCGTCAGCTTCACCAGCCCCTGTGTGCCCTGCGTCAGCTTCACCAGCCCCTGTGTGCCCTGCGTCAGCTTCACCAGCCCCTGTGTGCCCTGCGTCAGCTTCACCAGCCCCTGTGTGCCCTGCGTCAGCTTCACCAGGCTCTGGCACTGCTGTGCTGTCTCACAGCGGGTGATTTGTGTGGTGACGTGTGTGGTGACGTGAGGGAGAGACGTCTTCCCCGTTAGTCCTGAGTTTTCTGAGAAACGCCACGCCCACAGGGGCGGGGGGCGAGGGGGGGGGGGGGGGGGGGGGGGGGGGGGGGGGGGGGGGGGGTCTGGGAGAATTTGGCAGCGAAGCACAAAGTTGCCTCTTACAGACCGAGGAGCACCACTGACACAAAGCCCAGAATCACAGACAAAATGTCCGCCCTGCACCCTTCAGGCTGAGTCTGAAACCCAAGGATTTTGTGTTGTTTCCAGTATGTGGTTTTTTGTCACTGATGTCTAGACATTGGCGATATTTACTTTGGTGGATTTCATGATGATGCTTTCATACTGAAGTTTGAATGGAAATGGAGAGAGAGAGGGAGAGAGAGAGAGACGGGGGTGTATTACTGTATGTAGTTGAGTCGCCATTGTGCTGTTGTACTTTGTTAGTGTTCAGTCCTCAGGGCCAGAGGCACGCGTGTTGACTGTGGCGGTAGTGGCGACTGGCAGGGCTTGAGTTTGGAAGGGAGGTGGAGGTGGGGGTGGGTGGGTGGGTGTGTGGGGGGGGGTCAGTGTTTGGCATGGCGCTGAGGGAGCAGCTTGTTTCCCACGGCGATGGCTGCTGGCACGTCTGTTAGCCGTGTTCGAGGAGGAGGTGAAACGCAGTGTGGATTAGCGAGAAGTGATCCTACTTCTTCTCCAGCTATTGCACCTCCTCCTCCACCTCCTGCTTACACCTCTTCACCCTCCTGATTATACTTCCTCCTACACCTCCTGATTATACCTCCACCTCTGTCTGCTCCAGCATACACCTCCCCCTCCACCTCCAGCTTACACCCACTCAACCTCCTAATGATACTTCCTCCTACACCTCCTGATTATACCTCCACCTCTGCCTTCCCCAGCTTATAGCTCCTCCATCTCCTCCACCTCTAGTTTACACCTCATCCTCCACCTCTTGCAACACCTGAGACGGGGACACGGCTGCCTCTTCTCTCTGGAGTAGAGAGCGCGGGGCGCTTGGACTGGGAGGTTTTTTTGTCTAAAATAAATGAATGTGTGAGAGAGTGTTCCTGTTCTTTTGAGGGAGAGCAGAGAGTGAGCGAGAGAGAGGGAGCAGAAACAGACAGAGGAGAGAGAGAGAGCAGAAACAGACAGAGGAGAGAGAGAGAGCAGAAACAGACAGAGGAGAGAGAGCGAGAGAGAGGAGAGAGAGAGAGCAGAAACAGACAGAGGAGAGAGAGAGAGAGAGCAGAAACAGACAGAGGAGAGAGAGAGAGAGAGCAGAAACAGACAGAGGAGAGAGAGCGAGAGAGAGGAGAGAGAGAGAGCAGAAACAGACAGAGGAGAGAGAGCGAGAGAGAGGAGAGAGAGAGAGCAGAAACAGACAGAGGAGAGAGAGAGAGCAGAAACAGACAGAGGAGAGAGAGCGAGAGAGAGGAGAGAGAGAGAGCAGAAACAGACAGAGGAGAGAGAGCGAGAGAGAGGAGAGAGAGAGAGCAGAAACAGACAGAGGAGAGAGAGCGAGAGAGAGGAGAGAGAGAGAGCAGAAACAGACAGAGGAGAGAGAGAGAGCAGAAACAGACAGAGGAGAGAGAGCGAGAGAGAGGAGAGAGAGAGAGCAGAAACAGACAGAGGAGAGAGAGCGAGAGAGAGGAGAGAGAGAGAGCAGAAACAGACAGAGGAGAGAGAGAGAGAGCAGAAACAGACAGAGGAGAGAGAGAGCAGAAACAGACAGAGGAGAGAGAGAGAGCAGAAACAGACAGATTGTGAAGAACGAGAGGAGAAATGAGAGGAGAAATGAGTCGGGGAGGAGGAGCTGAGGTGGCCCTGAAGTGGAGGAGGAGGCGCAGGGAGAGACCGGGGGGAGGGGGGGTTTGAGGGGGAGGGTTAGGGGGGCGGAGCAGACACACTGCCTCCAGGCGACATGGTTCTGGCTCCAGGACATGTAAACACTTCAGCTGCTGTGAGCGTGTGTGTGTCTGTGTGTGTGTGTGTGTGTGTGTGTGTGTGTGTGTGTGTGTGTGTCTGTCTGTCTGTGTGTGTGTGTGTGTGTGTGTGTCTGTCTGTGTGTGTGTGTGTGTGTGTTATGTTTGCGTGTGTTTTTTTGTGTGTGTGTCTGTCTGTGTGTGTGTGTGTGTGTTTGTTTGTTTCTGTGCGTCTGTATTTGTGTGTGCATGTGTGCGCGTGCGTGCGTGCGTGTGCGTATGTGTGTGTGTTTGCGTGCGAAGGAGGGGGAGTAGCTGCAGGGGAAATGGATGCCGTCAGTCACGTACAACTCTGGCAGCAGAAACTGCTGCTGGTGTTTCTGAGCTGTGTGTGCAGGCTGCTCCTGTCCTGTAGCTGTGTGTGTGTGCAGGCTGCTCCTGTCCTGTAGCTGTGTGTGTGTGCAGGCTGCTCCTGTCCTGTAGCTGTGTGTGTGTGCAGGCTGCTCCTGTCCTGTAGCTGTGTGTGTGTGCAGGCTGCTCCTGTCCTGTAGCTGTGTGTGTGTGCAGGCTGCTCCTGTCCTGTAGCTGTGTGTGTGTGCAGGCTGCTCCTGTCCTGTAGCTGTGTGTGTGTGTGCAGGCTGCTCCTGTCCTGTAGCTGTGTGTGTGTGTGCAGGCTGCTCCTGTCCTGTAGCTGTGTGTGTGTGCAGGCTGCTCCTGTCCTGTAGCTGTGTGTGTGTGCAGGCTGCTCCTGTCCTGTAGCTGTGTGTGTGTGCAGGCTGCTCCTGTCCTGTAGCTGTGTGTGTGTGTGCAGGCTGCTCCTGTCCTGTAGCTGTGTGTGTGTGCAGGCTGCTCCTGTCCTGTAGCTGTGTGTGTGTGCAGGCTGCTCCTGTCCTGTAGCTGTGTGTGTGTGTGCAGGCTGCTCCTGTCCTGTAGCTGTGTGTGTGTGTGCAGGCTGCTCCTGTCCTGTAGCTGTGTGTGTGTGTGCAGGCTGCTCCTGTCCTGTAGCTGTGTGTGTGTGCAGGCTGCTCCTGTCCTGTAGCTGTGTGTGTGTGTGTGTGTGTGTGTGTGTGTGTGTGTGTGTGTGTGTGTGTGTGTGTGTGTGCAGGGATTAGGCAGCTCCTGTCCTATAGCTGTTTCTACACTTTTACTGCTTTCAATCGATGTCCTGTAGCAGTGCTTTATATGTGTGGAAAGCACTTTAAATAAGATGTGTTGTTTTTATGGGGGGCATTGCCAGCTCGTTGTAGCAGTTTAGAATAGTGTTTCATTTTCTGCTTCTGTGCTCATAAATTCCAAACTCCTGAAGTCCTGAAGAAAAAAAATAAATAAATAAAAAAGGTTTACGGATCATTTGTGGAGGGCTGCAGCAGAAGCCTGTATTCTAACTGATCGCAGGTTCGGCTGAACGTTAACGTCCTTTTTATTAAAGATTTGAGCGTTCTTCCTGAACACGTAAGACACTGTAGGTGCCTGAAACGTGGGACGCAGATACCTCATCCTGCTCAGCCCTTTCACCCACTGCCACGCGTGGCCTTGCTGTCGGATTTTCAGAAGCTGCTCCGTTTCTGTAAAACTCATCAGTGTTTACGGTGTAAACATGGAACATTAACTAAATTGCTCTTCAGAGAATCCTTCCTGGAAATGATCAAAATACAGTTGCTACTCTGTAAACATCGCGGCTGTAAGCCAATCAATGTGTGTAGCGTTTTCGCGGAACTCGTGTAATTATAATGTAACAATGATTGCCGGTTATTTTTTTCGCCGCGGTATGGAAGTATTTTTAATTTAATTCCGCGCGGCGGACGCTCGCTGGTTTTTTGTGTTGCGTACGTCGTGTTCATCTGAAGGTCGCGGGGTCAGCGCCCGGCCCCCAGGACTGCTATTTGCTGCTGTGGTTTATCATTGTGATTAATTGCGGAGGTGGTTTTACTGACATTGGGAGCTGAAGAACTTTGTGTGCGTGCGTGTGTGTGTGTGTGTGTGTGTGTGTGCGTGTGTGTGTTCCCTGCTGACCAAGAGTGACCTCTTGCTCTCATTGCTGTGACTGCGGCTTTATTTGACACAAGAGGAGCTGAACAAACACACGCAAACACACACACACATTCGCACGCACACACGCAGACAAGCACGCACACGAACACTCACTCACACACACACACGCAGACAAGCACGCATGCGCACGCTCGCACACGCTCGCACACACGCACGCAGACAAGCACGCACACAAACACACACAGACTGTGTGAAGGCTCAGTTGTTATTCTGTATATAGTGGCTGATCGTGAGATGGGATGGGGGTGGGATGGGGGTCGGGGGGGGGGTGGGCACATGGACAAACACATGGAATGTTTGTGAATGCAGCATTCTTTCAGCTTCCTGTGGTGCTTACCGGTACACTCCCCCTCACTTCCTGTTAAACTAGAGAGCAGTCTTCCTGTCTGGGCTTGGCCCTGTTCCTGACCCTGTTAAGGCCAATTCATGGTCCAGACGTAGCACGCACGGACCGGACTCCGCTGGGGTCCACGCGGTCAAAATGACGCAATAGCGGACCTCAGCGTACGTCCGCCTGGGCAAGTCTGCGCGAAGCTCAATTTTTGTGACCGCGTGTACCTAGCGTACGCGTACCTGTGTCACACAAATCATGGCTCGGTATGAAACTGTTTCACTTCGACATGCATTTCATGTGGCACCGGAAACACGCAGTGATGCGGAATACACAAAACAGACATGGAGTCGACATTTTAAGAGAGACTGGCTGAAGAGGTGAGAAGGTACAGGCACCTATACGGTTCATCCCAACGGGATTATAAAGATTTTCAGAAGAACAATAATTCATGGAGAGAAATAAGCACAGCGCTGGGCAAGGACGAGGCCATGTTGTTTACAGTCTAACTTCTGGCAGAAAAGGAAAACGACGCGCAAAGATTGTGGGAAATGTAGGGCTTGGGTGTGCGGTGGTACGACTGGACTATGAAAGGGCGAACGACTGCGGACTGTCCGTCCGCACAGCGTATGCGACCTGTACTTATAGACTGTGTAAAAGCCTTTGCTCACCCTCTCCCCGCTCTCTCTCCTCTACAGTCCCACGGCCTCTGTACAGGGAGGAGACCATCGTCATCGCCCTGGCGTCCGTCTCCATAGTAGCCATCCTAATTGTGGCGCTCTTCTTCGGCTACCGCATGCTGACAGGTGGGTTGCCGTGGAGGTTATAGATGGAATGTGGGCGGGCCCACACCTTGTCACATGACCTAACCTCAAACTGTGTGTGTGTGTGTGCCCATGCTCACAGGAGATCGTAAGCAGGGTCTTCACAACATGGACATGATGGAAGCAGCTGCTTCTGAGCCTTCCCTGGACCTGGACAGCCTGAAGCTGCTGGAGGTGAGCCTGGCCTGGTCATTCCCCGTCTGTCTGCCTGTCTGTCTGCCTGTTTCTGTCTGTCTGTGTCTGTCTGTCTCCCCGTCTGTCTACCTGTCTCTCTATCTGTTTCTGTCTGTCTGTTTCTGTCTGCCTGTCTGTCTGTCTCCCTGTCTGTCTGTCTACCTGTCTCTCTATCTTTTTCTGTCTGTCTGTTTCTGTCTGCCTGTCTCTCTATCTGTTTCTGTCTGTCTGTCTCTCTGTCTGTCTGTCTGTCTGTCTGGTAGTCATGTCTGGTAGTCATGTTTGGTCTCGTTTTCTGTGTCTGTGAACGTGTTTCCCACCGCGTCTAAGCCCCGCCTTTCTCTCCCTCCCTCCCAGCTGATTGGCCGCGGGCGCTACGGCTCTGTGTACAAGGGCTCCCTGGACGAGCGGCCCGTGGCGGTCAAGGTGTTCACCTACGCCAACCGGCAGAACTTTGTGAACGAGCGCGCCATCTACCGGCTCCCCCTGCTGGAGCACGACAACATCGCGCGCTTCATCGTGGGCGACGAGCGCGTGACGTCTGACGGGCGCATGGAGTACCTGCTGGTGATGGAGTACTACCCGCACGTGAGTGCCCCGCGCCCGCACACTGCGCCCGCACACTGCCCCCCGCGCCCGCACACTGCCCCCTGCGCCCGCACACTGCGCCCCGTGCCCGCACACTGCACCCACACACTGCCCCCTGCGCCCGCACACTGCGCCTGCACACTGCCCCCCGCGCCCGCGCACTGCGCCCCGTATATGTATGTACCTTTTAAATAAGAGGAAAAAAAGATCATCTCACTTATGTGTGTGGCTGGAGAAACAGCCAACAGAGCGTCTGACTGACTGACTGACTGACTAGTTGGCTGACTGGCTGACTGGATGACTGGATGACTGGCTGACAGACTGGCTGACTGACTAACTGGCTGAATGGCTGGTTGGCTGACTGACTGACTGGCTGACTGACTGACTAGTTGGCTGACTGGCTGACTGGATGACTGGCTGACAGACTGGCTGACTGACTAACTGGCTGAATGGCTGGTTGGCTGACTGACTGACTGACTGACTGGCTGACTGACTGACTAGTTGGCTGACTGGCTGACTGGATGACTGGCTGACAGACTGGCTGACTGACTAACTGGCTGAATGGCTGGTTGGCTGACTGACTGGCTGGCTGGCTGACTGACTGGCTGGCTGACTGACTGACTAACTGGCTGACTCATCTGCCTCGCAGTAAGCGTGTTAGAGCACAGCCTGTTCTTTTCTGAAGCTGATTCTATTGGAGAGAGAGAAACCTGGCGAGATTGAGCAGAAGAAAACGCGCTTTGCCGAGGGTCATCTCCGCCGCTCCTGTGCATGAACGATGTTATTATCTGTGTTTTTTTCCCGCTCTTCTTCGTGAATCGCGGTGCGGTGCCGAACGAGCCGGTGACGGACGTTACCATGGCAACACGAGGGACCGTGGCAGGGGTGGGCGTGTTTTTGTCGTGTGGCATTTACACCTGATTTGTGGAGTCACAGCGTTCCCTTCACCTGCGCCAGTGCTGGGACCTGAAGCTCCTGTTCCGCACTTCTCTCTCCAAAGACTGTTCAGACCTCCCTCACACTCCCTCTCTCCCCTCCTCCTCACCCTCTCTCTCTCTCTCTCTCTCCCACTCTCCGCAGGGCTCTCTCTGTCGGTATCTGAGTGTGCAGACGGGGGACTGGGCGAGCTGCTGTAGGCTGGCCCACTCTGTCACTAGGGGCCTGGCGTACCTGCACACCGAGCTGCTGAGAGGAGGTCAGAGCGCCGCTCAACGCTCACGCACCTCAACACACACGCCTCAACACACACGCCTCAACACACACACCTCAACACTGGCGCACCTCAACACACACACGTGAATACATGCACCTCAACACTAGTACACCTCAACACACACACCTCAACGCTGGCACACCTCAACACACACCTTGACGCTCATGCACCTGAACACACACCTGAACACTGGCGCCCCTCAACGCTCACGCACCTCAACACACACACCTCAACAGACACGTGAATACATGCACCTCAACACTAGTACACCTCAACACACACACCTCAACGCTGGCGCACCTCAACACACACACGTGAATACATGCACCTCAACACTAGTACACCTCAACACACACACCTCAACACACACGCACCTGAACATGCACACCTCAACACTTTCACACCTCAATGCTCAAGCACCTGAGCACACACACCTCAACACACATGCACCTGAGCACACACACCTCAACACACGTGCACCTGAACGCTTGCAGGCCTGAAGAGAGCTGGGGAGAGCCGGCCTGCAGCCGCGTGCTCCTCTGAGCGAGGCTGATGTGCACATCTGGGTCAGACGCCCGTGTCCATTTTTAATGAGGCGTCGCTGCGCTAGTCGCCGCCGCCCGCGTATCCGCCACATGCATCAGAGTACCGACGCGGCCCGCGTATCCGCCGCATTTCAGCAGAGTACCGCCGCGGACGGGAGGGCAGCGGACTCCTCCCTGGAGCTGTCCATCACAGGGTCGTTCATGCCCTGTCACGGACAAACGCGCTCTGTGTAAAAAAATTAAAAAAAATAAAATGAAATTCTCGCCCGTGACTTCCTGTTCCTTGAGAGATGGTTAGAGAGCAGACCCGGAGCGCCGTCCTTCACAGTGAGCGTGAAGCCGTCCTTCACAGTGAGCGTGAAGCCGTCCTTCACAGTGAGCGTGAAGCCGTCCTTCACAGTGAGCGTGAAGTCGTCCTTCACAGTGAGCGTGAAGCCGTCCTTCACAGTGAGCGTGAAGCCGTCCCTCACAGTGAGCGTGAAGCCGTCCTTCACAGTGAGCGTGAAGCCGTCCTTCACCGTGAGTGTGAAGCCGTGTGGTGAGCGCTGTCCTTCACAGTGAGCGTGAAGCCGTCCTTCACAGTGAGTGTGAAGTTGTGCGGTGCGAAGGCGAATGGCGTGTTTTGTGTTTTGCACACGCGTGTGCTCTTATTGGAGCTTCTTGCGCAACACGGGTTTTCCGCAGCGGCGATGGAAGCGTGCAGATTAGGATGAAGCTCCTGTTCCCCTAGTCTCCCTCCCCTCTTCACAGAGAGCGAGCTGGCGGGTGGGCTGGTGGGTGGTTGAGTGAGCGAGCGGGTGGGCGAGCGAGCGGGCGCGGTTCTCTGCCGGAGTCCTCTTCACTCTGGTATTGATCAAAGCTCTGGCCCGCCGCTCACAGAACCGCCAACAGTTCCACCCTGAGAGAGAGAGAGAGAGAGAGGCTCAGAAACCCTGTCCCTGTTCTCTCACTGCGCCCTCTGGTGGCCAGCAGCCCGTCACTGCAGCCCAGCTTGAGAGAGAGCAGCAGAGTGAAGAGAGTCTTGTGTGTGTGTGTGTGTGTGTGTGCGTGCGCGCACCCGCTGCGGGACAGGAAATGGGTGGGGCGGGGGCCGGTACAAACTCAATATAAACAGAGTCAGATGGCCTGAGCTTGGATAATGGGGGCTAATGACAGCGTGCTGCTCCAGAGGGGGAGTGGGGCGAGGAAGCCATCCGTCAGTCAAATCTGATTTTACACTGCGCTGCCTGGACAGGAAGTATCGGAGTGTGTATCACAACTCTTCACATCAAAGCAGACACGGCTTTAAGGTATAACTGTTATCGCCACGGTAATCACCTGCTGTACTGCAGATTGGTGGACGCCTGGTTTGGGTGAAGTGGCTCATAGCTGCTAGTTCGACACATTCCTCATTTTCATATCAAATCAGTAGTTTATGCAAAACCTTCACGAGTACCGTAATGCATACAAATAATCATTTGAATAATGATGCAAAGTAAACCACGATTCAGATAAGGAATGTAGCGTACACATGGTGGTTTTTATATATTCCAAACACTGTAAAGTAATACAGGGGATTGCAGTGCTGTTAAAGAGATTTAACAAGTTAAAGCTTGTATGAGACACGTCATACCTCAATAGAATACTTTGCATAAAAGTCAGACTTGAGCTGTCTTCTACTGAGAGGGTAAAACATACTTAAGAAAACAGTTTGAGTTAGATATTGCTTTGAAATATTTAAATATCCCGTAGTGATGAGTTTTTACAGTAAATGATCTTGATCTTGATCCGGCTGTGGAATTGAGCTAGCCTGTTAGCTGTGTGGAAACAAACAATGTTACCTACAGGCTGTTCTCAGTTCCTGTCAGTGTGGGTGGTCCTGGGTGTTTGTTAGCGCTCCTGGGCGTGTGTTAGCACTCCTGGGTGTTTGTTAGCGCTCTTGGGTGTTTGTTAGCGCTCCTGGTCGTTTGCTAGCGGTCCTGGGGTTTTGTTAGCGCTCCTGGGGGTTTGTTAGCGCTCCTGGGGGTTTGTTAGCGCTCCTGGGGGTTTGTTAGCGCTCCTGGGTGCTTGTTAGCGCTCCTGGGTGTTTGTTAGCGCTCCTGGGTGTTTGTTAGCGCTCCTGGGAGTTTGTTAGCGCTCCTGGGAGTTTGTTAGCGCTCCTGGGAGTTTGTTAGCGCTCCTGGGAGTTTGTTAGCGCTCCTGGGGGTTTGTTAGCGCTCCTGGGTGCTTGTTAGCGGTCCTGGGTGCTTGTTAGCTGTCCTGGGTGTTTGTTAGCGCTCTTGGGTGTTTGTTAGCGCTTCTGGGAGTTTGTTAGCGCTCCTGGGTGTTTGTTAGCGCTCCTGGGGGTTTGTTAGCGCTCCTGGGTGTTTGTTAGCACTCCTGTGGGTTTGTTAACACTCCTGGGTGTTTGTTAGCGCTCCTGGGCGTGTGTTAGCACTCCTGGGGGTTTGTTAGCGCTCCTGGGGGTTTGTTAGCGCTCCTGGGTGTTTGTTAGCGCTCCTGGGTGTTTGTTAGCGCTCCTGGGGGTTTGTTAGCGCTCCTGGGGGTTTGTTAGCGCTCCTGGGTGTTTGTTAGCGCTCCTGGGTGTTTGTTAGTGCTCCTGGGCGTTTATTAGCGCTCCTGGGGGTTTGTTAGCGCTCCTGGCGTGGCGAAGCGGGGCTCGCTGAGGTGTAACGGACGCCCCTCTCTCCCGCAGATGTGTACAAGCCGGCCGTGTCGCACCGCGACCTGAACAGCAGGAACGTCCTGGTGAAGAACGACGGCACCTGCGTGATCAGCGACTTCGGCCTGTCCATGAAGCTGACGGGGAACCGGCTGGTGCGCCCGGGCGAGGAGGAGAACGCCGCCATCAGCGAGGTGAGGGCAAGCCCCGCCCCCACACTGCCAAGCCCCACCCCCTCAGCCATGCAGAAAGGCTGTTATCACTGGCTGAGATATCTCTGCTGCTGTTCCTCTCTATAATGATTGCGTTGCATGTTTTTATTCTCTTCATGGACAGCCTTATCAGCTGAAGGTAGCTGGAGTCAGGCGCTTGGCTCACGGTCCATTTATACAGCTGAGTAGTTAAGCTACAGCATCGGTTCTCTCAAGGGCAATGCCTCTGCACAGCGCTAACCCCCGTCCCACCCCTCTCTGTCCCGCCCCTCTCTGTCCCGCCCCGCCCCGCCCCGCCCCACCTCGCCCCGCCCCTCTCTGTCCCGCCCCACCCCACCCCGCCCCGCCCCTCCCCGCCCCGCCCCTCTCCCCTCCCGCAGGTGGGGACCATCCGCTACATGGCCCCGGAGGTGCTGGAGGGGGCGGTGAACCTGCGGGACTGTGAGTCAGCGCTCAAGCAGGTGGACATGTACGCCGTCGGCCTCATCTACTGGGAGATCTTCATGCGCTGCACCGACCTCTTCCCAGGTCCGTCCGTCCGTCCGTCCGTCTGACTGTCTGTCCGTGTGCCTGCCTGTCTGTCTCTGTCCGTCTGTATATCAGCCTGTCAGCCTGCCTGCCTGTCTGTCCGTCTGCCTGACAGACAGGCATTGGCCGATGAGAGGGTTTTACAATGGCTGCCATAGTCTCTGAAATAAAATGCATGAGATTTCAAGCCCAGTTAGTCGAAAAAGAATCCTCTCAGCCAGCTCGAAATGTGTTGTTATGGAAACTGGTTATTTGCTCTGTGATATTTAAGATGTGTCTTTGATCGCTCTCCGGTCCAGCTCGGTCAGGCTCGGACAGGCTTGGTCAGGCCCGGTCAGGCCCGGTTTGGCCCAGTCAGGCCCGGTCAGGCCCGGTCAGCGTTGGCGGTTCTGCTGTGAGCGGTGTGTAACGGTGCGGCTGTCTCTGCGCAGGGGAGACCGTGCCGGAGTACCAGATGGCCTTCCAGGCGGAGGCGGGGAACCACCCGTCCTTCGAGGACATGCAGGTGCTGGTGTCCCGCGAGAAGCAGCGGCCCAAATTCCCCGAGGCCTGGAAGGAGAACAGCCTGGTGAGGAGCGGGGGACCGCCCCTCCGTCCCGCCCGACACAGCGACCCGCCTGGGACACGCGCATGGGTCACATTTTAGTCTCCTGTCTCCTGGAAAACTGGCAGTCTCAGTGTGTTTATCATCACCTTTCTCTCTCTCATCTCTCTTTCTCTCTCCCTCCCTCTGTCCTTCTCTTTCTATTTTTGTCCCTCTCTCCCACCGCCCCTCACTCTGCCCCCTCTCTCCTCTCCCTCTCTCTCCCCCCCCCCCTCCCCCGCTCCGCCCCTCTCCCCCCCCCCGCCCCCCCCCCCCCCCCCCCCCCCCCCCCCAGGCGGTGCGCTCTCTGAAGGAGACCATGGAGGACTGCTGGGATCAGGACGCGGAGGCGCGGCTCACTGCTCAGTGTGCGGAGGAGCGCATGGCCGAGCTGCTGCTCATCTGGGACCGCAACAAGTCCGTCAGCCCCACCGTCAACCCCATGAGCACCGCGCTGCAGAACGAGAGGTGCGTGTGTGTGTCCCGGCCAATCAGCACGGGGCTGGCCCCCCGGCCAATCAGCACAGGGCCCGCCCTGGCCAATCAGCATGGGGCCTGCCCTGGCCAATCAGCACGGGCCCCGCCCTGGCCAATCAGCATGGGGCCTGCCCTGGCCAATCAGCACAGGGCCCATCATTCTCAGTGTTGCGCTGACCATGTTCCTTCTCTTCCTTCTCCCCCACGCAGGAACCTGTCCCACAACCGCCGGGCGCCCAAGATGGGGCCGTACCCCGACTTCTCCTCCTCCTCTTACATCGAGGATCACGAAGGCGTGGTCAAGAACCTGCCCGGAGACATCTCCGCCCTGGGGACCAGCTCCGGAGGGGGCGGCAGCAGCGTGGGGGGCGGGACCTCGGGGAGCGGGGAGAAGAACCGCAACTCCATCAACTACGAGCGGCAGCAGGCCCAGGCCCAGGCCCGGCTGCCCAGCCCGGAGACCAGCGGCACCAGCCTGTCCACCACCACCACCACCACCACCGCCGGCCTCACGCCCAGCACCGTCATGACCACCATCTCCGAGTCGGGCTACCCCGAGGATGGGCTGGCGGGGGGCGCGGGCGTGCCCGTCTGCCTGCAGCTGACCGAGGAGGACCTGGAGACCACCAAGCTGGACCCCAAGGAGGTGGACAAGAACCTGAAGGAGAGCTCGGACGAGAACCTGATGGAGCACTCCCAGAAGCAGTTCAGCGCCCCGGACCCGCTCAGCTCGGGCAGCTCCAGCCTGCTGTACCCCCTCATCAAGCTGGCCGCCGAGGTGACGGGGGGCGCCGGCGGGGGCGCGGGGCAGCCCGAGTTCGGCGCGGGCGGGCCCGGGGACGGGCCGGGGGCCGTGTTCGCCCTCCCCAAACAGCAGAACCTGCCCAAGAGGCCCACCAGCCTGCCGCTCAACACCAAAGCCCCGGGGAAGGAGTCCTCCTCCCGCCTGAAGTTCGGCAAGCACGGCAAGTCCAACCTGAAGCAGGTGGAGACGGGCGTGGCCAAGATGAACACGGTGGCGGCCGCCGAGCCGCACCTGGTCACCGTCACCAACAACGGGCCCGGCGGGAGGGGCGGGGCCGCGGCCGCGGGGGCGGCGGCGCTCAACGGCTACGTGGGCGGAGCCTCCTCGGGCGGGGCGCCGTACGGGAACACCAACCCGGCGGGCCCGCAGGCGGAGGGGGCGGCCCCGCTGCTGCAGACGCAGCTGAGCGGCGAGGACAGCCGGATCAACATCAACTCCAGCCCGGACGAGCACGAGCCGCTGCTGCGCCGCGAGCAGCCCCCCGCCGCCCGCGACCAGCGGCTGCTCGACCGCCTGTCCGACCACCACCACACGGGGCGCTCCAACTCCAACAACAACAACAACAGCAACGGCAACGCCAGCGCAGCCGCCGCTACTGCTGCCGGAACCAGCGCCAATGCCAACACCAACGCCAACGCCGCCACCGCCCCCGCCCCCGCCGCCGAGGGCGCTGCACCCCCCCCGGGCCCCGCCCCAGACCCCCCGCCCCCTCCGCCCCAGGAGGAGGCCCCGCTCAGGCCGCCAAAACCCAGGAGAGCCCAGCGGCCCACCTCCCTGGACCTGACTGCGACCACTCTGATGGGTGAGCGGCTGCCTCCCTCTCTCTGTCTCTCTCCCTCTCTGTCTCCCTCTCTTTCTCTCTCCATCTCCCCCATCTCCCCCCTCCTATCTCTGTCTTTCTCTCTGTCTTCATCTCCCCCTCCCTCTTTCTGTCCTTCTCTCTCCCCTCCCGTTCTCTCTCTCTCCTTCTCTCTCCCTCTCACACACACAAAATCATCTCTCTCATACAAATTGTGGGATTTTCCCATTCATAAGTAACATTTGGTCTGTCTCCAAAAGCAGATGCTAGCCGGCTAGTTAGCGAGCAGATGTGTTTGCTCCAGATGTCATCACCAAAGCTGGGAGTTGGTGTCTCTGAAGGGAGTGATATGTTCGAACTGAATACCAGCTTGCCTGTCAGATCAGCCTCGATAACACGCTCGGCTGGTCCTGATGGCACACATTGTACGTTGAGTATAGGATCACGGGATTAGCTGAACACCGATTTCTTTTCTCCTTTTTTTGTGCTTGCTGGCTTTATCGCGGGCGAACCCCAGCGACACTCTGTTGTTTTGCTAAGCTAAGTGCAGCGCACGTTTCACGCTGCCATGGTTACCAGTTAAAGCAGCAAGGCAATGTCTTGGCAACCGTCGAGTCCGTAGTATGGCGGAGGTGAGGTGATGGTCATTTGTGCTCTTCTATAAGCGAGTTACACTTATAGATACTAACAGTGATGACGTCTTTTTGTAGACATTTCTTCCGCCATTGGTTCCCTCCGCAGATTTCCAATGCTTTTTTTCCATAGGCTTCTCGTTTTCTGACGAAAATAAGGTCTGTGGTTAACATGCCTAAGGCACTTCCACGTTTTGTTCTACGAGATAAATTACACACAGTAATATCTCAAACGTGAATTTCGAAGTCGTTATGTGCTTTAAAAAAAAGTTAAGTTGCTGACAAGTTGCTATATTGAAACTACAACGGTTTTGGCTAGCAGGCGGGCTAGTATGGACACTAGAGTGGCGGTTGCCAGAATGCGACCGTTGTTGTTGCGGTGCGTGCGGCAGCGATGACATGTAGCCGTGTCGTATGCCAAATCGGGAGCATCAGAGATCCTGTAAAAGGTAGTCTGACGGAATGCAGGATTACAGATGACGTGCAGGGTGCGGAAAACGTGAGGGTGCGTGCGAGCAGCACTAAATTTGATAATGCATTATCTAGCTGGTTCTCTGGCATTAGCTTATTTGGCTAGCTCCCGGCCGGTTAGCTAACTCCAACCAGCTGGGGAGACGGGAGATGCAGCGCCCGTTATTGTTCTAATCACCGTCCGCAGACGCCGCATACGCCACAAACTCGGCTCTCGGAACTGCGAGTGCTCACCGTCGGAAGGGAAGGAAATGCCAGGAAGCTGATAAGAATCGGGAGAACATTCCGACTCGGTTGGAGCCTGCGATTAAAAAAAAGAAAGAAAGGGGTCTGATGAGATGTGCGCTCTGGGGGCCGTCAAACGGAACAAAAACAGAAAATGGACGGGGAAGCTGTGTGTTTACACTGAAGCTACACAGCCTTTTGAGACAGAGAGAACAATAAAGACGTGTGTTTGATTTCCAACGGCACGCACTTCTTTTTACCACAGGCGATCTGTTTGGATTGTAAAGTTCAGACAGAGATGTGGTGTCCTGAAGGGACGCGTTGTTTCATAGAGACCGGAGAGGGGGGAGCTGGGGGGGGTTTCTTGTCTTTGTCCTCGTCTGACCCGTGAAAACAAGTTCACTGCTGGTCTGGTCACTGAGTGCACCGCTACCCCTGCTAGCCTCTTTGCCCTGATCATCCATTTTATTTCTGCGTCTAATTCTCATGCAGCTGCACGTCCAGCAATGCTCCACGTGCTCCTTTCAACTGGAGATACATGCAGTTACACGAGCTAACCACAAGAGGGCCATGTAGTGAATCAGACGCGAATTCACTACATTACATTACAGGCATTTAGCAGACGCTCTTATCCAGAGCGACTTACACAAGTCTTTTACACGTTTTTCACTTAATTAAAAGCCGTTCGAGTCCCAGTCTTTGAAAAGAGTGGCAGAAGGAATTTTGATGGTTGATCACTGAAATAATTGTCCTCTCTCTGTGTGCGTTTTTCTGTTCCAGGAGAGGGCGCGTTGCGAGATGGCAAGACGGGGTCGGGCGAGAAGATCAAGAAGCGCGTGAAGACGCCGTACTCCCTGAAGAGGTGGCGGCCCTCCACCTGGGTCATCTCCACGGATACGCTGGACGGCGAGGTCAACAACAATGGGCACGCCCACCACGGGCAGAGCCAGAGCCAGGCCGGCGCCAGCAGGTCCAAATCCAGCACCGCCGTGTTCCTGGTGGGAGGGGGCACCGCCACCGCCACCCTCGCCTCCGACCCCCCCGGCATGACCTGCCTGTGAACTTTGACCTCTGGTCAGGTTAGAAGGCCGGGTTTAAGTATGTTGGAGTGTAATGACAGCATTTTGTTTTTCCCAAGT
This sequence comes from Anguilla anguilla, assembly GCF_013347855.1. Lineage (NCBI taxonomy): Eukaryota > Metazoa > Chordata > Actinopteri > Anguilliformes > Anguillidae > Anguilla > Anguilla anguilla. The sequence goes on along the minus strand of NC_049215.1, from coordinate 34,532,559 downwards.
CTTTTTTTTTTTTCCCCAACATCTGATTGAAATTTAGTTCAAAAAAAAGAAAAGAACAGAAAGTTTATTGAAAAGACTGAGAATACCAAGCGCTTACTGTCGTGGGTCATCTCTTCTACTTCAGCTGTATTCGAAGAAATTGCTTTAAACAGAACCCAGCTATGCAGCAACATTGGCTCTAAACACTTCAGTTCTTTTTTTTTTTGTTGTTCCTCCATTTTAATGTAGTGTACATGTATCTGTGTATGCGCGTCTATTTGAAATGTTTCTTGTTTTATCGTTGCACTTTTAAATAAGTAATCTTAATCGCACAGTTAAGTCCGTCTGTGACCACGTTTTTGAAAAAGAAGTGGTCTTAAAAATGAGAAGAGGGAAAAAACATGACAATGTGTTGATTTTACAATCAGAGTAGACCGCTCATACTGACTTATGTGAATCTGCGTGCATATGTCCGTATGTAAAATGGTCTGTAATTGAGAAGAAACTGTGGTCTTTAAGACTGGGTTGACTGCAATGACATTGTTTCACCTTTTTTTATTTTATGCAAATTAGGTTCACATGTTTATGTATTTGTTTTGTGTTATATCTATGTATCCCTTATTTTGTATTATATTTTGAAATGTGCAATAGGCTTTAGCTTTGAGGTTCTTTTAAAAAAATGATTTAAATGTTGTTTTTTTTTGGTTTTTTTGCCGCAGTTTTTAAAATTTTTCTTTTGATATTGTAAGCGGTGCGCTTACAGTTTAACAATCTTCTGTCCAAACTAGGACCCCACGTTCCCGAGCTAACCCCCCCACAGACGACAATCCTTCCCTTTCTCACCCGTCTGATCAGAATCTGAGGGAGAAAGGTGAGCAGGTAATCAGCTGAACGGTGGGCGTGGTGCTGCGGTCCTGTCCCTCCTTTTGATTGGATGGAACGGGGGTCCCCGCTTTTTGGAAATGAAGCAGACTGAAGGCTCTGGAAGGAGGAGTTGGATTTTTGGAACATCTCCCCCCCCCCCCCCGTTACGTGCAACGACCGTGAGGGTTTTAATTCTCCCCCCCCCCCCCCCCCCCCCGGTTCCTCAGACTGTTCTGCAGTTCTGTCCCCTCATTCTATGCAATGCAACTCACCCGCGTATTCTCACCAGGAGCTGTGTGTGTGTGTTTGGGAGTGCGAGTGTGTGTGTGTGTGTGAGAGCATGCCTAAGTGTGGGTGTGTGTGAGTGTGAGTGTGAGTGTGAGTGTGAGTGTGAGTGAGTGAGTGAGTGAGTGAGTGAGTGAGTGAGTGAGTGAGTGAGTGAGTGAGTGAGTGAGTGAGTGAGTGAGTGAGTGAGTGAGTGAGTGAGTGTGTGTGTACACGAGTGTGTGTGTGTGCTTGCATTCTCACCTCCTCATGTTCCTTGTCTGCAGAATGATCTGGTTAAACAGCCAGGACACTTCTGACAACTTTGGCACAAATGACTTTTTTTTTTTCTTTTTTTTTTTTTGCGGTTTGTTTTTTCAATCAGAGCCCAGAACACCGCACATACTTTGTGTATGTGTACAACGCATCATTGTAAATGTTCACACATATATATATAAATATATATCCACAAATGCTGTATGTATATACATACAATGCAACAAGCTCTTAACTAAAGAACATTTAAAAATTATTTTGGGCCGTACGTCTCCAAGTGCTCCGATTTCTCTGGACGCTTGTGGGCGTCTGTTCCTCTGTGGCTGTTGTGTCCGTGTTCTGTCTCTGGGTCGTAGCGGGAAAGACGATTGGACGGCAGGAGCAGCTTCGGGCCAACCCTGCCATTGGCTGGAACGCGTTTTTTATTTTCTTTTTTTTTTTTTGTTGCTTGTTTTTGTATTTTTGGTATGGTTTTGTCTGGAATAATTGCTCCTACAGAAGCTATGAAATGTTCCTGATGTCATGTTACATCACTTTACAGGCTGTAAGCTGATTGGCTGTTACGGTGTATGATGCTCTCCTTTCGGACGGCGTTTCCTGTGTTTTGGAACTCGGTTTTTAATCGCGGTTGTCGGGCTTGGCGGTTTGTCTGACTCCGTTTCCGCCTCCTCGAGCGACAGTTTGACACGGAGAGCGTTGCCGCTGTCTCGTCACCCGGGGCCGGGACATGCTGATGTGTGGAGATCTTTCTAGAAAAGTCTCCCGTTGCCATCCTTACCATCCTCCGCCTGCCTCTGCCACGTGCTGATTGACAGATTGATCGATGTGCTGATTGACAGATTGATTGATGTGCTGATTGACAGATTGATCGATGTGCTGATTGACAGATTGATCGATGTGCTGATTGACATTCTGATTGACAGCAGTTCCTCTCAGTCCGATTGGACGCTACTGAAAAGTCGGATGTTTGGCGTTCCCACCTGGGCCATTCTGAAGGCTGCTCACTTGGAGACAGGTGTTCCCGAACATCTGCCTTCCACTACTCTTACTCTGTTTTAAATGTGAGCTGTTCGAGCTGCAAATGTGTTTTTATTTTTTGTTTTTATGGAGGCAGATAATTGTAAATTTGCATGGTATCAGTACAGTGTATGGTTAAAAAAAAAAACTGCTCACTACTTTGTGCAAAGATTGAGGCGCTCTGTTTGCGGAGTTTTAATGAGGTTGCCTAGTTGCCGTTGTCTTAAAGTAGCAGTCTGTTTCAGCCGTTTGCCTGAGTGAAAACACCTGGGTTTGATTCTGTTCAGGGTCTCCAACACTACAGCCTTACACTGTAACTTTCTACAGCCAGGGGACACAAACACTACAGAGAGGGAAAGGCACATCACACCTACCCTTCAACACACACACGCATACACACAGACACACACACACGCATACACACACACATATGCACACGTATGCGTACGTACACATAGGCACACAGTCACACACGCTCACACGCACATATGCACATGCACACACACAGGCACATTCGTGTGTGCGCACACACACACAGACACACACACGTTTCTTTCTGGTATTTACACCCAAACATGTAATCGAAATACCAAGCAGTCAGAACTGACCAGAAGACGCCCTAAACTTGAAAGACATGCAAACAGACCAGTTAGAGGTGTGTCTCTCAGCCCAGCTCTCCCATCCGTGTCCTGTCTGTGCATGGGCAGGCAAGCAAGCCGCGTATCTGTATGTATGTAACATAGATCCACCTCCCCTTTGGTGTAAATAGGTTTGTATATAATGCAGCCATCCTCATATATGCATATATAACATTGATATCCAGAATCTTTGTGCTTTTTTAATTATGGTATATATATAGCTACTACCCAACTGTTGCTATGGGACCAGTAACTACAACAGTACTGTGATATTTATCTTGTGGAGAAATAGTGCGGTTCTGCTCTAAAAATAATTTCTGATCTGTAAAAAAAAAAAAAAAAAAAAAAAAAATTGCTGTTCTTTGAAAGCATGTGCAAAAAAAAAAACAGGATGAGGGAGTAGAGATTGGAACACTTGGCACCCGAAGGAATTAAGGATTAAGTCAGAACTGGACACAACGGACAAGATGATTGGTCACAGCGAACCCCCGAACCCAAATTTCTCCAGGTGGTTTTCCTGGGCTGGGATTGGGCTGGAGCGGACCCCCGGTTGGGGTCCGTCCCCTAGCAGGAGTTGAGTCAGGACCGTTTTCTTAAAAGAGTCGGTGTTACACTGTGGAAACCCTTCGGCCTGCAGATCGATCTGCCCTCTGCTCCCCGCGGAGGCCTTCGGTTGCTCTGATACATGGCCGCTGTGCTCGCGGAAGCGCACGCTGAGAACCAGTAACGACTGTGACTTTGCTTACCGTAGGCGAAGAAGAGTACAGGCCAGTCCAGCTAAGGAACCACAGAACTGGCTCCCATTCGTACATTCTCCATAGTTCTCTATCCAGTCACCCCCCCCCCCCCCCTCCTCGTTCACATATGCATTTGTAACCCAAATGAACCCCAAGAAACTGCCATATCTAATCAAACTCGTGACAGGCCACAAGCTGCTCCCAGAATCCACCTGAGCTGGTTTTACTTTTTCTTTTTTTATGTCATGAAGTGTCTGAATGAAGCAGTGGGTGATAAAATTGTATTAAATATTGTTTTTGTAAAAAAAAAAAAAAAAAAAAGTGCTTTGTACACAATTTATTTTACAAAAAAAAAAGGAATGCAATGTCCTGACTAATTTCTTTGTATGAATGAAGGGCTTGAGAGGCTGGGGTTTCGTTTCTCTGTAGAAACCGGAGGTTCACCTGCGATGTGATCCTGCATAAATTTGTTGCTCAAAAATTTTAAAAAAGCCACTGAAATGTTTTCTATTAAAGCTTGTAAAATAAGCGCATTGAAGAGAAAGGATGAAGAAACTGAAACCCAACGCTTTACGCCTGTTGAGAAAAATACATGCTTAGAAATGGCATTTAGAGGTTAAAAGCTTGCTGTAAAACCATGCATTACTACATTGATTAAAGATATTACGGAAAAAAGTGCTTGTGTCTCTGTCTGAATTTATCACTCGGAGTTGTGTGTTTTCTTACTCTTTTTTATACTGGAGGAAAAACTTGAAAATGAATGGGAACCACTTATCAGTGTGATGTGGTGGAAGACCATTTTACTGATGGCAGGATGAAGATAAACTACTGATCGAGTTGAGCTTAAAACATATTAAGTCATAGAAGAACTGCAGAAGAATTGCATAAAATGGTCTCAAGCTCCACTCGTGGATGGCCGCAGTGTCTGCAGGGTTTATGTCGTTTCCTTTAAATTAGAAGTGAGTTTAGGCCTTGGAAACAAGGTATGTGCACTCTTAAGTGGAGGGATTAATTATTTTACGTTAGTGCTGAAAAACTCTTTGAAAACAAGCAGACACTGTTTTTTTTTAATATTTGAAGTTGAGATCCCTACCATAAAACGACTTGCACTTTTATGGCCACGGGGGGGTGCCGTTTCTCAAAAAAACAGTTTCATTCCAATTGGAGAGATAAAAAAATAAATAAATAACGTCGATGCCATTGTTCAGTTTTACGCTTCTTTTCGATAAGTCATTTAACGGTAGTCATACCGGAGGTCCGTCTGGGAAGGTGCGCGGATTGACGTGTAGACGGCATTTCGGTTAGTATTCAACATGCAAGCAGGAACACGTTTTCTAAATGCTTTACTATTAAGCCAGCAACATGGTCGGGCGTGCGAAAATAGCAGCGTTCTCGCGAGAAAAGACAGGTTTCGTATCTTACTCAATCCTTTGTAAGGTACACGTTCTAGAAGACACAAGAGATGTATTTAAATTAACACGTTAGTCATGCTAGATTTATTTACGTGTGACGCTGATTACATTTCTATTATAAAGTAATTTACAAATCAGTACAGTGCATCGGCTGTTCGTCCATTCGTTTTCTCTCACACACGTTTTCCAAACAGTTTGGAGAACAGTGGAAAACAATCAACATCTATATATGGACTTCCCTTTCGATTATGTTTAAATAATTCATAATTACACTCGCGTTCCAAAGGCTTTTTGTATCTTTAAGAAACTGGAAAAGGTTGGACTTTGTTGAGCGTCCAATGAGAAGTTGCTACAGGGCTGGAAATGGCCAATGGGAAGCGCGGAGGTTGAGTCGATTAGGGGTTGGCAAAGAGACAGGGTGCGTGGCTAGTGAGTGGTTTTCAGTTAACTAGCAAGTCGTACCAGCCCCAACTGCGTTAGAAGTAGACGTTTGCGCAGCGACAGGGGTGAAGCACGGGCACGATAAATGGACTTTACAACAAAGGACAAAAGACAGTGAGCTAACTGCTTTTAAAGAAACCTCTTTTTTTCACCAGGAAATCTCGACTAAGGGGAAATTTACATTTTTCCTCCTGCATTTACGCACAAAAGGGCGTTGCTGGATAAGACTAACATGTCTCAAAGAGTTCGAAGAAACGTGTCGCCGACTACCAGCATTACCGCTGCCAGCAGCGGGGGAGGTGGGAGTGGGGGTGCTGGAGCTTCGGGGACTAATGCGGGATTAAGTTCGTTCGGTCGCCTGCTGCCCATGAAGGCTACTGTTCCGTTTCAGCTGAAACTTCAGTCACAGCCCCCCCTGCAGACGAGGTCGCCACATGGTACCAGTAGTGGGGGTAACAGCCCCACGCGCAGCAGCAGCAGCAACAACAGCAGCAGCAGCAAAGGCAGCGCCAGTGGATGCGAAGCGACCGGCACGCGCACGTCGACGTCGAGCAGTCGGAGTCCCACTCGTGCCGTCTCCGCCAGCGCCTCGGCAGTCATTTCCCCACTCGCTCCATCTTCCGTTTCGCCTCCTTTTTCTTCCTCGCACGCGAGCCCCGCCGCAGCCGTCGGCACACAGACTGGCAGCGCTTCCTCGCCGTCTTCGGGTGGCAACCCCGCCGTCACGACCCACGTTTCCGCGTCAGGCACGAGCGGCGCGACCGGCAGACCCCCCCAACCACCACCTCAAGCACCCTCGCAACAGCAGCTCACCGTGTCCGCCTCGCACGGCAACATCCACAATAGCGGCAACAGCAACGTCATTACCAGCCTCTCCGCTCCCCCATTTTCTGTGTCCGCCCGGTCCCCCTGCTCTTCCCCACCCAACCCCTGCTCTGGCTCTCCGATTGTTCGCTGGTGGCGACCTCCCTGCAGACGCCGCATTTTTCCGCTTCGCCATCCTCCTCCTCTTCCTCCTCTTCGTCATCCTCAGGTGGCAACCGGGAAAGACCGCAGCCCCCACCCCAACGCTCGTCCCCGGAGCACGGCAGGCAGTCTCCCGAGAGAAGAAGCCCAAGCTCGCCCATCTTCAGAGGTATGTGTCTGCCATCAAAAACAATAGATTCGATGAGCGAGTCGAGATGGAAAGCGTACACCTCCCTAGCTGCCTATGCAGATAGTAGGGATGCGCTGATTGAGGGAAAGGTAACGGTCACGGGAATAGGGAGTCTGAATTGTAAGGTGGCGTGCACGCTGGAATGAATGCAAATAAACGCTTTCTATGCGTCTATTCATTCACCGATTCATCTCCCGGCGAGCCCTGTCCGCATCCGTTCGGCTCGCGCGGAGCATAAACAACTCTTGTAAGCGGCCGCAGCTAATCACTGTGGCATCTTTTGGGAATATTTTCTCTCTCTCACCGACTTCGGAGAGGTGTAGAGGAATTTTACATTTGTGTGTGTTTCTGCATTAATTCTCCCTTTGTGTCTCATTTCATGTTTTTTTTTTTTTTCACGAAACGAGAAAGGTGGTGCAGGCACAGGCTGCTTCTATTGTACGCTGTAAATCAAATTAAATCTGTCATTTCCAGGCAGGTGCGTTTGGCACTGGCGCTGGAGGCAGGTGTCGTGTTGGTCCTCTCGTGGATGTTTGTCCATTGTTACTGCCTTTTTTCCCCACAGATGGTTAATTCACAACAACCGAAGGCAACGGCTAGATTAGCAGCATCTTCATTGGCGGCGTGCCGTCCGTCCAATCAGCACTCACGTTCGCATTGTTGCTGCTGTTGTGCCGCGCGTGCTAAGCGTATTAGCAGCAGAGAGCTGAAAATGCCCATCTGCTACAGTACAGTAGAGGGGAGGGGGGGGCTGTGGGGGAGGGGTCGGGGAGTACAGAAAAACAACATGGAAGCGAGGGAGGAACACGGGTACTGCTGGAGGGAATCTGGTCTCATTAACAAAAGAAAAAGGGAAGAGGCGAAGTAGCTCGTGTGGTGGCGGAGCAGGCAGCCAGCGGGACGTTCCCCTGGCCGTTCCGCGTGGCGTTCCTCCTCTGCGGGTTTTTGGTGAACAGAGAGGGGCTGGGCAGGCTGTCTTGGGCCCCTCCGGGGGACAAGAGGTCGGGCCTGTTGCGTGTGTGCGCACTGTTGTTGAGAGAGAACTGACAGTGATTACCAATAAATAAATACAAACTGTGGTTGATTGTGGTCACTTTTCAGGTCATCATTGCTGAGAATCTGTACGCTTTTAGGTTTTTAACTGCAGACAGTTCAGCTGGGGTTCAGCTGTGCAGTGAAAGCTCTGTGCCGGTCTCTGTGTTTCCAGAGAACGCTCTGCTCCAGCACTCGCTATTACACTGCGCACCCCTGAGTGATTTGTGCCGAGAGTATGAAGGAGCCGTGTGTCTGGTGCGTATCCATCTGGCCGTTCCTTCCGCGGTGTCTCAGCCAATGGCGTGAGCCGGTCACAGGGCACGTGCGCGAGGCCTGGTGACACGTCCGGCGGCAGCCGCCGCGCTCCTGACCGAGCTCGCGCGAGTGCAAAGGTATCGGGAGGAGACGTCCAGAAGCAGCCGCGCGATTGGCTCGGACGCATCGCTGGCGCGTCAGAGCAACACCCCGCGCACTGCAGTTCCTCACTCTCGGGTTCACACACCGGCCTTATCTCACTGAAGCACGGCGCGCTCCACACACACGGAAGGGCCGGGGCAAGCAAGGCCGCTATGACACGTGCATGTAGCCCTTTTACACTGCTGTGTGTGTGTGTGTGTCTGCGCGCTTGCGCGTGTGCGTATGTGTATAGTGTGTGTGTGTGTATAGTGTGTTTAGTGTGTGTGTGTGTGTGTGCACATGTGTGTGTATGTTTGTGTGTAATGTGTCTTGAGTGAGTGTGTATGTCTAATGTGTGTGTGTAGTGTGTGAGTGAGTGTGTATGTGCGTGTGTGTGTGTGTGTGTCTGGGTATATGTGTAAAGTGTGTGTGTGCGTGTATGTGTAGAGTGTGTAGTGTGCGCATGTGTGTGTATGTTTGTGTGTAGTGTGTGAGTGAGTGTGTATGTCTAATGTGTGTGTGTGTAGTGTGTGTGTGAGTGTGTGCGTGTGTGTATTTCATTGCTAGGTTAGTGCTTTGAAACTCGCTGAGTCCCTGTATCCCTCCATTTTGCCCTTTTCCCCTCAGATTTAGCGCTGTGTCCTCCTGGCGCTGGTGAAACATGCTTTTCCGGCTCACAGCCTGGTCTGTGGACTTTATCCGTTTGACATGTCAGTGGGCTGGTTTCCCTTCCTCCCCCCAGAACCACAGACCTGCCATTCATTTTCTTTATTTATTTTTTGGTTTGGTATCCAAATGCGCAAGCTTCTCGAATTCATTCAGCTCCCCACTGATATGTGCCATTCCCAATGTAATGTTGAACAATGCTAATGGCTGGTTAGATCCTGCCCTACTTACAACTGCATTAACACATGTTCTCACTTTGGCCAGACTCAAACCATGCCAAGCATTACTGTTAATTTGGCAAAAAAACGTAGTTATTTAAACATCAGCAAAGAATGGGAAACAAGAGTATCTGTGTGAATTGAAATGATTAATGCGTTTGCTCATTCAATAGCAGCCCTTTCTTGGCTATCTGATTAGTTATGAGCAGAAATAGAAGCAGCTTTGGGAAGTCATGAGGCCGTTTGATCTCAGGCCTGTGCGGCAGCTCCAGTGGAGCGTTTTTAAAAGGGGGGGGGGGGGGAGCAGAGAAATTCTAACTCATTAACACACGGCCCTTTTCATACCTGCCACCAGAAGCACCTGGGGAACTTTTACCTGTGAAAGCACCTGGGTCACTTTTACCTGTGAAAGTGCCTGGGTCACTTTTACCTGTGATAGCACCTGGGTCACTTTTACCTGTGAAAGCGCCTGGGTCACTTTTACCTGTGAAAGCGTCTGGGTCACTTTTACCTGTGAAAGCACCTGGGTCACTTTTGCCTGTGAAAGCGTCTGGGTCACTTTCACCTGTGAAAGCGTCTGGGTCACTTTTACCTGTGATAGCACCTGGGTCACTTTTACCTGTGAAAGTGCCTGGGTCACTTTTACCTGTGATAGCACCTGGGTCACTTTTACCTGTGAAAGCGCCTGGGTCACTTTTACCTGTGAAAGCGTCTGGGTCACTTTTACCTGTGAAAGCACCTGGGTCACTTTTGCCTGTGAAAGCGTCTGGGTCACTTTCACCTGTGAAAGCGTCTGGGTCACTTTTACCTGTGATAGCACCTGGGTCACTTTTACCTGTGATAGCGCCTGGGTCACTTTTACCTGTGAAAGCACCTGACCTGTGAAAGCGCCTGGGTCACTTTTACCTGTGAAAGCACCTGGGTCACTTTTACCTGTGAAAGCACCTGGGTCACTTTTACCTGTGATAGCACCTGGGTCACTTTTACCTGTGAAAGCACCTGGGTCACTTTTACCTGTGAAAGCACCTGGGTCACTTTTACCTGTGAAAGCGCCTGGGTCACTTTTACCTGTGAAAGCACCTGGGTCACTTTTACCTGTGAAAGCACCTGGGTCACTTTTACCTGTGCGTTTTGTAGGTGTGGTGCTGGCAGCGGGTTTGTGAGCGAGAGGAAAAACAACAACAGTGCAAGGACTGGCTGTAACAAGCCAAGTTCAGACATGTAGCGCTCCAACCGCCTCCTGCTCTGCCCCCAACCTCACGGGCGGGAACACCAGCTTTTACTGCTGTCCCGGGAAAGGTCTGTCATTCTGCGGGTGTAAAACTACAGACCTGACATTCTGTGGCTGTAAAACTACAGACCTGACATTCTGCGGGTGTGAAACTACAGACCTGACATTCTGCGGGTGTAAAACTACAGACCTGACATTCTGTGGCTGTAAAACTACAGACCTGACATTCTGTGGGTATAAAACTACAGACCTGACATTCTGTGGCTGTAAAACTACAGACCTGACATTCTGTGGCTGTAAAACTACAGACCTGACATTCTGCGGGTGTAAAAACTACAGACCTGACATTCTGCGTGTGTAAAACTACAGACCTGACATTCTGTGGCTGTAAAACTACAGACCTGACATTCTGTGGGTATAAAACTACAGACCTGATATTCTACGGGTGTGAAACTACAGACCTGAGAGGGTGGGGTGGGGGGGGTAAGAGAGAATGTGAGGGAGGGGAGTGAGGTAGAGGTAAAGAAGGGATGGAGAAATGAAGGTCATGTAAATATTATGTGACTGTTGGGGTAACCCACACCTGCTGTGGGTACGCCCCTGTGGATCAGACCCACAGCAGCAGGGATGTTCTCACATGTGAAGGTCAAACGGCAAACGGAAAGGTCGCGGGTTCAGACGCGGTCGCTGTCCCGCCAGAACACAGCCCCAGTCAGCGGGACGCGTAACGCGGTGTCGCTGTGTGTCACCGTGGTCACCGGGGGGGGGGGGGGGGGCGTTGGGGGGGGGGAAGGGGGGGGAACTCCCTCCTGGAGTGAGGTGCTGTTTGTTTCCCTTCCCTGGACCGGTTCTTTGAAGCTGGCAGTGCATCTTATATTTCACTTGTTCTTCCTCACAGTGCCAAATGCTACTGGCAATAGCCAGGATTGGCCCATTACAGTGGCCAATAGGACCATCTTATCTATCAGGTCTTCAGCAAACTCATCTCAGGGAGGTGAAGTATGTCTCTGCTACTGACAGGGCAAATATCACTCAGTATTCTTGCAGTGCATATTGCAAAAAACTGACAGACCTTGGAGAGGTGAAAGTTTAGTTTGTATTTTAAAATATATATATATAAACAGCCTTATTGGTAACTGAGTAAATGGACAAACCTTGACATAAGCTGACTCAAAGATAGTCTGGGGTTGGCTAAAGAGTTCTGATGCTTTTGTAAGTAGAATTCTTCAGCGGTATTTGTGGTGTCTCCTTATCTTCAGACTGGAGGGGGGGTATCTGGGGGAATTTTTGTACGGAGCAGGCAGAGATAGACAAAACAACCGTCCCTCCTACTGTAAAGGTGATTAGAGCTCTTTCTGTGTGCTTTCGCACTAAGGACCTTATCTGTGTGGATGTACCCAACCACACATCCAGACTGGGCTGATCATTTTCTGAGTGTGAGTGTGAGTGTGTTTGTGTGTGTGTGTGTGTTTGTGTGAAAGCACCCCTCATTCAACAGCTGGAGCAGGGCTGCCCAACCCTGCTCCTGGCGATCTACCATCCTGCAGGTTTCCACTCCAACCCCAACAAAGCACCACCTCATTCAACAGCCAGAGATCTCATTGAGATGCTAATTAGCAGAATCAGGTGTGCCAAATTAGGGTTGGAGTGAAAAACCTGCAGGGTGGTAGATCTCCAGGCACAGGGTTGGGCAGCCCTGGACTGGGAAATTCAGATGATTCTGAGTTCTGAACCCGCAAAATCCTTGCAGCATGCTTCTCTTGTAGTTTCCAGAGTGTGCAGAGAAACCTGGGCGTAGATGTTCCGTTCTGACATGGAGAGCTTCCCCCATCCCGCTGTGCTTTTAGACCAGTGTGAAGGTGTTTGAGCACCGCTGTCCTCAGTACTGTACCTTTATGGTGAACATCGCTGGGAAGGAACAGGCCCCCCCTGTGTCATCAGAAACACCCCACCCCCCTCTTACAAACGGCAAACCAGCCATGTTGGTTTGGGGCGGAAGTGCACTTGCTCGCACACACCTGGAAAAGGTCTTTTTTTTTCTTTTTCATCATGCTGTGCCGGGTATATGGAAACTCTAACCGCCACTGTGCATGCTGGGAATGTGTAGCCCTGGAGTGCTGCTGGTTAGCGGCTAGGTCCTCCTCGTCCGTAGCTCACGCAGTGCATTCCACCCCAAATACTCCCCCCACCCCCCCCCCCATCACCCACCTGTCTGATTAACCCAGGTATGTGTGTTTACCTTCCTCAAGAGGACGCCGTCGTCGTCCCTGGTGTCCCACCCAGGTGGTTTGTGAGGACTTGGTTTCTGCTTTCTGTGGCTTTTTGCCTTTTTGTTAGGCAGAGTTTGGAAGCTGTGAGTCCGCAGCGGAGCTGTGGAAGGCTGTGGTGTGACACAGGGAACGTGGCTGTGCGTTTCTGCGCCTTCTGCGCGTTCACAGCGAACATCCTTTCCCGTCTGCTTCAGTCGAACGAGTGGGGAAGTGACACTTCAAGTCTTTTAAGTCTTGTTTTCACGGAGGGCAGCGACTGAGCAAAACAAGTTCAGACTTATTAGAACGCTGGATTTATAAGACAGGCCGATCACAGCCCTGTCTGTGTCTTGCTAGCACACAGAGAGCTAGTGAGGAAAATAAAAAGCTAAGGGCTTCTGGAGAGAACTCTGTGCAGGGCTTTTGTTGAGAACAGCAGTCCTGGGGCTCACTGAAGCTGGTCCTGGAGCAGGTGGTTGACCTCCACAGCAAGCCAACTTGTCCTTTTTGTTCAGATAAAAGCAAAAGATCTAGGCCTAACAGTACCTTCAGATTAATGAATGTGTTTCCCCTGAATTCACCAGAAGTGATCATATCTCAGTGGTTCTTTCATATTTCTTTTGGGGGGCATGACCTCCAGCCCCCCCTCCCCCCCAAATGGTTGCAGGTCTTGGGGTCTATGCAAAAATAAATAAAAAAGAACAAAACAAAAGCAAAGTCTTCAAAGGGCTTTTGTGACTTATTCAGCTAAATATTTACAGTGTTTACAATCGAAAGGAAAACAGGATGAATAAACTGTTGTGCTTAGTTTAAAAAAAAACAAACAAACAAGCATCTTGCACACTGCCCCTTGTGAGAACAGGCAGGACCACGCTTTTATTGTGACGAGTGTGTTGAGACCACAAGGACAGACAAAATGGCAGGTGTTTGGTTAAACGTTCCATTCCCCCCCCCCCCCATTTCCCTTTGAGCAACTGTTGATTTCCTTGAAAGAGTTCAATCAATTTTTTAGAGAGGGAGAGGGAAAGAGCAGGGGAGCCTGCTGGAGGAGTCCTTCTGAGAGGAAGGAAAAAGAAAGAGAATAAGGGAGGGAGGGAGGGAGGGAGGGCGGGAGGGAGGGGGGCAATTATTTGTGGAGTCTCAGAAAATGTAGGTCATGACAGTCAGGCAGTGTGTGTGCAGGCTGGCCTGTGTGGCTCCACCACAGCCCGCCGGTCGCTAATCAGCTTTAAATTCATTAAAGATGGCCGCCGCACGCGTCCAGCCCGTCTCAGTCTGCGCGCCTCCTCTGCTCTCTGTCTGCGGCGGGAAGACGGTTCAGCCCAGGCTGAGAGTGTTTACAGCTACGCCGAGCCCAGGGCGAGCCCGCAAAGCTCACAGGAGGGTGTGTGTGTGTGTGTGTGTGTGTGTGTGTGTTTGTGTTTGTGAGTGTGAGTGTGTGTGTGTGCGTTTGTGTGAGTGTGAGTGTGAGTGTGTGTTTGTGTGTGTGTGTGTGTGTGTGTGAGGGTGTGTGTGGGTGTGCGTGTGCGTTTGTGTGTGTGAGTGTGTGCATGTGTCTGTCTTTAAAGAAAGACATTGAAGCATGTCTTCATTGTGAAATGAAGTGAATTGGAGTTTATAGAACAGAGGTAAAGTGTTGCTGCCAGGACCAAGTGACCCAAAGGAAGCTAATGCATGTGCCAGAGTTGGCGGGTTTTGGTGTGTTTTTCTGGGTTTGTGCTGGTTTGGTTGGTGTCCGCCTGTTTTCACACTGTTTACAGAATCTTAATTTTGTGTTTTCTGACACCATTTAATGAGATAAGTATTTTCAACTCACACACACGCACAAACACACACACACACAAGCACGCACACACGCACAAACACACAGACACGCACAAACACACACACGCGCACAACCCATCCATCCATGTCACTTGAGAGAAATGAATGACAATTTTCTTTTTTATTTATTCTAAACTGATAGTTTCGCAGCTGCAAGTAACACGTCTCTGCTGCTAGCGCTAGCTAGTGTCTGATTAGCTGTGAGCACAAGCTAGTGTCTGATTGGCTGTAAGCACGAGCTAGTGTCTGATTGGCTGTAAGTGCTGTCTAGCATCTGATTGGCTGTGAGCGCTAGCTTGTGAATGATTGGGTGGCAGGCATCAAATAACGGTGTTTGTGTGAATTTTTTTTTTTTTTTGGCAGCTTCTGGCAGCTTCTGACTGGTCCATATTACACAAGAAGCTTCATTATTTTAAATATTTTAGCTGATTAGTTTTTGTGGTGGAGAAATAACGGACATTGTGGCCTCGTGCCTGGAGGTCCTTGAATGTGTCCA
>NC_049215.1:34505160-34512660 GCF_013347855.1 Anguilla anguilla | reverse complement strand
GTAAACAGGCCAGAGCTGCTCCAGGCTCCAGCAGGCACAGGCACCGAGCTGTTCCCAGGGAGGAGCACGGAGGAAATAGCTGGAATAGCACTGGGGCAGAGAGAGGGATGGAGGGAGGGAGGGAGAGAGGGAGAGAGAGAGGGCAAGGGAGGGAGGGAAAGAAGGAAGGAGGGAGGGGGAGAGGGGGAGAAGGAGAGGGCAAGAGAGGGGGAGAGGGGCAGGGAGAGAAAGATGGAGAGAGGGAGGGAGAGGGGGAGGGAGCGTAGGAGGGAAGGAGAGAGGGAGGGAGGGAGGGAGAGGGGGAGAAGGAGTGGGAGAGAGAGGGAGGGAGGGAGGGAGGGAGGGGGCGAGAGGGAGAGAGGGAGGGAGAGAGAGAAGTGGCACTGGGATTTCTATGGATTATCTCCAGGCCTTTGGTTTCAGGGACTGAGGAACAGACAGCATCCCTGTAACCTTCACTGTTCACATGTGGCAGAATTGGCATCGGCAAAATGAATGTGAACCTGTGTGCTTGTGTGCTTGTGTGCTCGTGTCCTCGTGTCCTTGTGTGCTCGTGTCCTTGTGTGCTCGTGTGCTTGTGCACTTGTGTCATGCTTTATTTACACATGATGGTGTCAGTCCTAGTGGGACCTTTGTCATGAGAGATGAGCAACGGCGCTCTGTCATCACTGCCAGCCCCCCCCTCAGGACGGGCCTCCTGCTGTACCTGTCTGTACATCTGTAGGGCATTAACATGGACACTGACTGATTGACCATGTTGGTCATTAAAACCGCCACCCTGAGCTGGCCGGAGGAGGACGGGCTCCCCCTCTAGAGTCTGGTTCCTCCCAGGGTGTCCTCCTCCTCCTCCTGTCTGTGGCATTCGGTCCGCCTGAGAACTGGCTGGTGGTGAGAGAGCACACACACACGCACACACACTCACACACACACACCTGGGCTGCCTTAACCAATCAGCCCAGGTGCTTAAAGGTGTGTGTTCCTCTCCACAGTTTGGGGCCGAGACCGGGAAACGCACACACCGAGAGTGTGAGTGAGTTTTTTTTTTTAGTTCTATTTCATTTAGTTTCGTTTTGACCGAGCACTACACGATGGAGAAAGGGAACGTGCTGCTGAAAAGCAGGAGGAGCTGGTCGGCTGAGAAGCGGGGAACTTCTCCTGTCTTTGTTATTCTAGTTTGTGTTTTAATTAATAGTTGTGCCCGGAACCCATGGGAGGGGGGGGGGTGAAGGTGTTTAGTTTTTATTTTTGTTTATTTTGTTTCGTGCTTCTGTGGGTGCGCTCTCTCTCTCTTTCTCTCTCTCTATGATGCAGCAGCCAGCGGTGTTTCCCAGAACTGCTGCGTTCCCCCCTCCCAGGGGTGTGTGTGGCACTGTCCCACCCAGAGGGGTTAATGCTCACCACCGCTGCCCTGGTCGGGGGGGTGGCGGGGCGGCGGGGGGGCTGAGGTCAGGGTCCACTGTAGGGCGTATTGTGACTCACGTTTGTGAAACGCGCCACACCGATGAGTTTGATTTGATGGGCAGGTCAGTACAGGCAGAGTTTGGCATGTTTGTTTTGAGTAGGAGCAGGCCATAAATGATTAAGTCTGTCACGTTCTTCCCGTTTTGGTCTGTGGCAGACGTGTTTTGGTTGTGGGGGAACTCCAGTTTGAGCCGTCAGGTTAATGGCACGCGGACCGCGGCTGTCTGAGGTGACGAGTCACTGGAGAATGTCCGGAAAACGTGGTGCCTGGCGAGGGCTCAGCGAGGTGGTGGCAGCAAAACGAAAGTTGCTCTGATTACCCAGAATCCATTGCACCTGCCAGAGTTCAATGGGGGGTCAGACATTAAATAAAAATAGGTTTCTTCTGATGAGTTGAATGAAAATGTAACTACATACATGGCTTAATGTATGATGAGAGTGTATGGACTGCTGAACAATTTATTTCTTTTATTTTTGGGGGGGGGGAGGGGAGGGGGCATTCCAAATCAGTTTTGGCGTGTGTACAGGAAATATGACGTCTGCAAACAAGCTTCCTGCAGATGAGCTGATGCTGAGGAGTTGTGGAAGCTGTTGGGGTCACGTGTGTTGAAAACAAGCCTCTCTCTGCTTTCATTCCTGCAGTCTCACCTGCTTGAGTAGCCAGGGAGCGCGAATATCAGCCCTGGCTGAACCAGTAAACTGCTGTTACTGCGCCACGTCTTTCCAGAAGGAAAAGCTGTTCAGAGCTCTTAATTATTCTGTTTGCAGTCAAGTGTCCTGAGCGAAATGCATTTATAAGTGCACTGTGTGGGTTTTTTTTCTTTTCTTTTCTGACTGGTAGCATATTCATGAACTGCTGTTTTGGGATTCTGGGCATTAGCCTTTCTCAGCCTTGCTAGTAAAGAGGAAAGCTAGTTGTAGCAGTAGTAGTAATAGGAGTATAAATTCTAGTATTCGTAGTAATAGTATTAGGAGCAGTAGTATCAGTAGTAATAGTATTAGGAGCAGTAGTATCAGTAGTAATTGTATTAGGAGCAGTAGTATCAGTAGTAATAGTATTAGGAGCAGTAGTATCAGTAGTAATAGTATTAGGAGCAGTAGTATCAGTAGTAATAGTATTAGGAGCAGTAGTATCAGTAGTAATAGTATTAGGAGCAGTAGTATCAGTAGTAATAGTATTAGGAGCAGTAGTATCAGTAGTAATAGTATTAGGAGCAGTAGTATCAGTAGTAATAGTATTAGGAGCAGTAGTATTCGTAGTAATAGTATTAGGAGCAGTAGTAGCAGTAGTAATTGTATTGAGGGCAGTAGTTTATATTGTCTTGTGTGTGTGTGTGTGTGTGTGTGTGTGTGTGTGTTTTTGTGTGCGTGCATGAAAGACAAACATTTTCACCACCCTTTTTTTGTGCACGCCATTGTTTACCGTGGTCTGAATGGAAACCTTGGCTCGGACGCTCTCTCTCTCTCTCTCTCTCTCTCTCCCTCTCTCCCCCTCTCTCTCTCTCTCTCTCTCTCTCTCCCTCTCTATCTCTCTCTCTCTCTCTCTCTCTCTCTCTCTCTCCGACGGCCACGCGCTTGCTGTGTTTTTGGGACGGGGCGCTCCGTGTGGCGGGTCGGGGGCTGGGTGACGGAAAGAGACGCGGGGGCCGGGCGTTTCGCTGGTGTGTCATCGTATCCCATCATTCTCGTCCCCTTCCCTCAGTTTCCTGCACGTTCGTTCTGCGGCTATCTCTGCCTGCCCGGCTTCCTCCTGGCAGGTCCTCCTGGGACAGCTCCAGTATTTATATACTTCTGACATAATACGAAAATGACAAAAGTGTCTTGGATGACAAACACGTACTGCAGTGAAAATATTTTTAGAAGTATTATTATTATTTCATTTGTTGTAGTGTAGGTTACAGCGTAGTATAATATTTCTGTATATGCACGTTAGGCAATATTTACAAGTGTATTTCATGCCAATAAAGCATTTTGAATGTGAATTAGAGAGAGACAGTGATATTGACAGAGAGAGAGAGCGAGACAGAGATGCAGATACAGTTGATAGATGGTCATAGACAGAGAGACAGATAAAGGGACAGAGAGAGAGAGAGATGGGCACCAAGAGAGAGATAGATGGAGAGAGAGAGGGAGGGAGAGATTGCATGGCATTGCATCACTGTCCCCAGGCACACTCTCTCTCTCTCTCTCTCTCTCTCTCTCTCTCTTTCTCTCTCCTGCATTTCGTAGGAACTGTCATGTCAGACCCTTGCGGGGATTTCTGCTCAAATCCCTGCTTGTTCTCCCCCTTAGTCACACCCCCCCCCCCCGTGAATAACCGCATTGCAATAACGTCGCTGTTGTCATGACTACCGTACGCAAGGCTGTTGAGACTGTGAGGCTGTTCAGCTATTGGACTACATCTACCATCAGCCATTGGACTACATCTACCATCAGCCACTTCTGTCGGTTCAAGCTTTTGACTGTTTTGACTGCCGTTCGAAACGGTTGCCATCCTGGTTCCGGACACAACTGCGCGTTCGTCCGAGTATTTGTCACAGCCGCTGACTATAACGAAGTCAGCTTGGTAACAGATGCTACTGAACATTGGCAGTGCCTACACTCGCTGTGTCTGGAGTTCAGTCCAGCCTGAGTCTACAGAAAACGATAAAGAGTTTGTAGCGGTGGTCTGTCAGAGTTTATGCTTCATGTGTACAGCCCTTCACCATGCTTGTGAGGGCGGGGGGGGGGTGGGGTTAGACTGAAGGGGAAGGGGAAGGGGGGGTGGGGTGGGGGGGGGGGGGGGCGGTGGGTAGGGTCAGGTTGGGGTGGTGTGAGCGCCATGTGATTTTGCTGATGCGTGTTAGTGGGCCAGGCTGGTAGTAAGGTCATAAAGCAGAGGACAGAGTGCTGTGTGTGAGCGCTGGTCATTGGGGAGATCAGCAGTTTGTGTTTTTAAGAGGAGAGGGACTGTTCAGCGCGAGCGGGTTCCTCAGTGTAGTCTGGAGCGCGCTCAGTCGCACGCGGGCTCAGACTCCCGCTCAGCGCTGGTCTCCGCTGAAGACCTGCTGAAGAAAAGCCGGGGCAATGAAGTGTCTGTTCAGTTGGTCAAGACTCATCCTTCTCTCCCTCTCTCTTTCCTTTACTCCCTCCCTCCCTCCCTCCTGCAGACCCCCAGCGCCTGGGCTGATGAGTGTTCAGAGAAGAGGAGGAGCTCCCACAAGCGCTCGGCCTCCTGGGGCAGCACGGACCAGCTCAAAGAGGTCAGCCACGCCCTTACCCCCTCCCCATTGTCCCATTCAGGAGCGCCTCCCCACCCGGGACGTCCCAGTATGGGACGCCTCAGACGCTGGAGTCATTATCACATCCATCCTGGGCTGCAGTGAACCGTGAGCGCCCCTGTGTCAACTCACATTACACACTGCCTGCCCCCGACCCCTGACCCCTGACCCCTGACCCCCGACCCGCCAGCCCCCAGCCCTTTCTGGTCTCCGCTCACACACTTTATGTTCTTGCACACAGAAGCTGATTAATGCAGTTATTCATTTACTCCACTCTTCCACTCTGTTGTTCCGTTTTAATATGAGAAAACGTTCAGATAAGATGGAGCGTTTAGGCATGAGGGAGTGTTTAGGTGTTCAGGTGTGTAGGCGGTGTTTGGGTGAGAGGGAGTGTAGGAGGTGTTCAGGTGAGAGGGAGTGTAGGAGGTGTTCAGGTGAGAGGGAGTGTAGGAGGTGTTCAGGTGTGAGGGAGTGTTCAGATGTAAGGGAGTGTAGGAGGTGTTCAGGTGAGAGGGAGTGTTCAGATGTAAGGGAGTGTAGGAGGTGTTCAGGTGAGAGGGAGTGTAGGAGGTGTTCAGGTGTGAGGGAGTGTTTAGGTGTTCAGGTGTGTAGGCGGTGTTTGGGTGTGAGGGAGTGTAGGAGGTGTTTGGGTGAGAGGGTGTGTAGGAGGTGTTCAGGTGAGAGGGAGTGTAGGAGGTGTTCAGGTGTGAGGGAGTGTTGGAGGTGTTTGGGTGTGAGGGAGTGTAGGAGGTGTTCAGGTGAGAGGGAGTGTAGGAGGTGTTTAGGTGTTCAGGTGAGAGGGAGTGTATGAGGTGTTCAGGTGAGAGGGAGTGTAGGAGGTGTTTAGGTGTTCAGGTGAGAGGGAGTGTAGGAGGTGTTCAGGTGAGAGGGAGTGTTCAGGTGTGTAGGCAGTGTTTGGGTGAGAGGGAGTGTTCAGGTGAGAGAGAGTGTAGGAGGTGTTCAGGTGAGAGGGAGTGTTCAGGTGTGGGTATGCCTGGGCCTCGGTGTCTCTGTGTGTGCTTGTTTATGCTGGTTTCTCTATGTGTGTGGGTGGCTGTGCTTATGAGATTAGAGGCTTTAATACTGAAGCTCGGTCTGAAACAATGAAATGGAGGAGCATTCAGCTGGAATTCAGCTGCCCTTTTATTTTAAATGGAACCATTCCTTCAGTCAAATCCTCTAGGAATGGAGAAGTATTTGTGTGACTCTGACTGAACCTCTCTCTCTGTTTTTCTTCTCTCCTCTCCTCTCTTCCTGTTTGTCCCCTCTACTCTCCCTCCTCTCCTCTCCTCCTGTTTGTCCCCTGTGCTCTCCCTCCTCTCCTCTCCTCTACACTCGTCCTCTTCTCTCCATCACCCCGTCTCTCCCTCTCCCTCCTCTCCTCTCCTCTACATTCGTCCTCTTCTCTCCATCACCCCCGTCTCCCCCTCTCCCTCCCTCTCTTTCCCTCCCCTCCCTCTCTCCCCCTCTCTCTCTCTCCTCCCTCTCTCTGTCCCCCATCTCCCCCCATCTCTCACACTCTCTCCCTCTCCCCTCTATCTCTCCCTCTCTCCCCCTCTCTCTTTCTCTCTCTCCCCCCATCTCTCACACTCTCCCTTTCCCCTCTCTCTCTCCCCTCTCTCCCCCCATCTCTCACACTCTCTCCCCTCCCTCTCCCTCCCCCTCCCTCTCTCCCCCCCTCTCAGATCGCTAAGTTGCGGCAGCAGCTGCAGCGCAGTAAGCACAGCAGCCGTCACCATCGCGACAAGGAGCGCAAATCCCCCTTCAACGGCAACCATGCCGCCGTCAGCCAATCACAGGTGAGCTCGCGCCTCGTCCGCCTCTGGTAGGGCGAGGGAGATGCCGTTGTTGCCATGTAAGCGGTTGTTACGGCGACCTTGGATTTGCCGACCGCTCTTGCTTCGGGCGCGGTGGGGACGGGGGGGTTTGTTTTGAATCCGGGAGCTGGTGGCCCAGCTGCTCTGTGGTGGTTTTTAGTGGAACGGTGTGTGCTGGGATAGCACTGACACTGCGATGCTTTTGTGTGGTGAATTGGGAGGTGTAATGTATTGCTGAATTTTGGACGTCATGTATTATTGATGCTGGGAAACTGGGTTTTGTGGAAGCACTTTGCTGCTGATATGTGGTCCTGAGTGTGGTTGAGTCAGTGTTGCTAAGGTGCATGTGCTGAGCATGTATCTGTGATGTACTCCAGTGCCATTGATTCATTCAGTGTAGAATCAGGCACAAGACCAGCTGCTGCTGCCTGTGACACTGACATCATATTCAGGCCTGGGATCATGCCTGCGTCAATCATATATGTGCACGTACACACACACACACACTAACACACACACACTAGCACGTATGCACGCACACACACACACACACTTGCAAATGCATGCATGCACACACACATACACACACATACAAACGCACACGCACGCACATACACACACACACAGATGCAGGCATGAATATACACACACAGCGATTTCCTCTCTCATGTCATGTGCATTAGCCTGGCATTTTGTTCAGTGTCTCCCTGGCTGAATTGCCGGTGTCTCTGTGCTGTGGGTGTCCACTGTGTGTTGCTGAATTTGAGCACTAATGTTTCTTTCTGGCTGACACTATTTGTTTGGGTGTGTATTAGTGTGTTGAATGATTATACTGGTATACGTGTGTTTGAGTAGAAGAGTGGTGTGAATGTGCGTGTGTGAGTGTGTGTATGTGTGTGCGTGCGTGTGTGCATGTGTGCGTGTGTGCGTGTGTGCGTGTGTGTGCGTGTGTGTGTGTGTGC